>NC_068429.1:15438166-15738166 GCF_023373465.1 Oncorhynchus keta
AAAACTGTTTTTTTTAGTAATGTTAGCAAATGTTTGAAACATTTAAATCAGAAATACCTCATTTACATAAGTATTCAGGCCCTTTGCATGAGACTCATTATTGATCTCAGCTGCATCCTGTTTCCATTGATCAACCTTGAGATGTTTCTACAACTTGGAGTCCACATGTGGTAAATTCAATTGATTGATTTGGAAAGGCACACACCTGTCTCTATAAGGTCCCACAGTTGACAGTGCATGTCAGAGCAAAACCTTGAGATTGAAGGAATTGTCCGTAGAGTGCAGACACCGGATTGTATCGAGGCACAGATCTGGGGAAGGGTTCCAAAACATTTCTGCACCATTGAAGGTCCCTAAGAATAGTGGCCTCCATTTTTAAATGGAAGAAGTGTGGAACCACTAAGACTCTTCCTAGAACTGGATGCCCAACCAGTGAGCAATCGGGGGGAAAAGGGCCTTGGTCGGGGAGGTGACCAAGAACTCACTGTGGAGATGGGATAATCTTCCAGAAGGACAACAATCTCTGCAGCAGTCCACCAATCAGGACTTTATGGTAGAGTGGCCAGACGGAAGCCACTCCTCATTAAAAGGAATATGACAGCCCACTTGGAGTTTGCCAAAAGGCACCTAAAGGACTCTGACCATGAAAAAACAGGTTTATTTTGCCTGAATGCCATGTGTCACATCTGGAGAAAACCTGGCACCATCCCTACAGCGAAGCATGGTGGTGGCAGCATCATGCTGTGGGGAGGTTTTTTTAGCGGCAGGGAATGGGAGACTAGTCAGGATCAAGGGAAAGAAGTATGGAGCAAAGTACAGAGAGATCCTTGATGAAAACCGGCTCCAGAGTGCTCAGGACCTCAGTCTGGGGTGAAAGTTCACATTCCAACAGGACAACAACTCTTAAGCACACAGCCAAGACAATGCAGGAGTGGCTTCAGGACAAGTCTCTGAATGTCCTTGAGTGGCTCAGCCAGAGCCCGGATTTGAACCTGATCAAACATCTTTGAAGAGACCTGAAAATAGCTGTGCAGCCACGCTCCCCATCCAACCTGACAGAGCTTGAGAGGATCTGCAGAGAAACTCCCCAAATACAGGTGTGCCAAGCTTGTAGTGTCATACACAAGAAGACTCGAGGCTGTAATTGCTGCCAAAAGGTGCTTCAACAAAGTACTGAGTAATACTTAAGTAAATGGGATATTTCGGGGGGTTATACATTTGCCAACATTTCTGTCATTATGGGGTATTGTGTGTATATCGATGAGAAAAAAAACATTTGATCCATTCTAGAATAAGGCTGTAATGTAACAAAATGTGGAAAAGGTCAAGGGGTTTGAATACTTTCTGAATGCACTTGTTCCTTACCAGGAAGACAGCAAATGCTCGAGTGGCCTAGCTACAGTTTTGACTTAAATCTGCTTGAAAATCTATGGCAAGACCTGAAAATGGTTGTCTAGCAATGATCAACAACCAATTTGACAGAGCTTGAATAATTAAAAAAAAGAAAATGTTGCATAATCAAGGTGTGGAACACTCTTAGAAACTTACCCAGAAAGACTCACAGCTGTAATCGCTTAAGCTAAACACTTATCTAATAGAGATGTATTTTTCATACATGTTTTTCAAATGATAGAATCTTTCTTCTACTTTCACATTCAAGTATTTTGTGTAGATCGTTGTAAAAATAAATAAAGACATACATTTTAATCACATTTTGTAACAATTTTGGGGGGAAAAAGTCAAGGGGTGTGAACACTGAAGGCACGGTATTTGGTGAACTATTTAGTAGTGTTATTGCTTGGGGATAGAAGCTGTTCAGGGCAACTGTTTGTTCCAGAGTTGGTGCATCGGTACGATAGCAGAAAGCAATGACAATTTCAGCATGCAAATCTGGGTGGGGCAAACTCAACAAAAATTGATGCATGCCAGCAAAGACACTAAACAATAAATTAATTGCACTATAGCGGTGACAAATGCTGCCCACACTGTTAGGACCTACATAAAGCTGTCCCAACAGCAGAGCTTTCTTTTCAGCACCACAGAGTGAATCCTTGTCTGGCATCGAAACAGTTCATTCAGCCTCATTTACTGCCCGAAAAAAAAAGAACATGGCTGACTTGCTTAAACAAATGTGGTTCCTACTAACAATTCAGATGTACAAACTATGACATAAGGGGACGACAAGCGGACAAGAGACAATCCGTAATTTCGATTGATAATGAGCGAGCTAGGACGGACATAGTCAATAGAACTATTAGTTCAGCACTTTTGAAACATACAGCAATAGAATTCAGAATATGGGCCGTTCTTACAGTATTCTCCCTGTACACCAAGTCAGAACCATAGGATAAATAAAGGGGGTATATAAGCAATGAAAGCTCTTACAATATTTTATGATTACATTTCTCTAAAACAGGCTATAGGCTACATGTGCACCACCAACCAAGTCAGAACAGTAGGCTAAGCTATGTGGGGGAACGTGACCAAATTATTAGGATGAGGCACATGGGTTACTAACAGCTTACTACACAACATACACTTAGTATTATTTTCTTAGCTACAGTATAGATATCTCCCTGGAATATTACATTTATGCAGCAGCAAGACATTTTTGGACTCACCTCACTTGAACAGGAAAGTGGCGCAGCAGTCATTCTGGGCAAAATTTGTCAAACTGTCATCAGTCTGGCATTCTCTGGACTTATGGTGCGGTGCTTTCAAGACAACTGGAAACTTGATGGCAGGGACCTAGTGAGCTCCCTGCCCCAGTGATGTACTTGGCCATACGCACTACCCTCTGTAGTCCCTTGCAGTCAGATGCCAAGTAGTTGTCATACCAAGCGGTGATGCAGCCAGTCAAGGTGCTCTCAGTGGTGCAGCTGCAGAATTTGAGGATCTGAGGGCCGATTGCAAATCTTTTCAGCCTCCAGAGGTGGAAGGGGCATTGTCGTGCCCTCCTCATGACCATGTTGATGTGTCTGGATCATGAAAGATCCTTAGGGACGTGGACACGGATTTCTGTTTCCCTGCATTAAAATCACTGGCCACTAAAAGCACCGCCTCCGGGTGTGCAATTTCTTGTTTGCTTATGGCCCTATACAGCTCGTTGAGTGTGGTCTTAGTGACAGCATTGGTTTGGTGGTGGTAAAATGGACAGCTACGAAAAATAGTTGAAAACTCTCATGGTAAATAACATGGTCTGCAGCTTATCATGAGGTTTGGGGACTCAAGCATGCAAAAACATTAAGAGATCATGCACCAGTTGGTTAACAAAGAGACAGACCCCCCATCTTACCTGAGGATGCTGACCAGTCTTGACAATGCATGGAAAAGCCAGAAGTATATTATCCATGTTCTTGTTCAGCCAAAACTCCATAAAACATAGAATATTAAAGTTCTTCAGGTCCCGTTGATAGAATAGTCTCAAACGGAGCTCATCCAGTCTGTTCTCTAGTGACTGGCGGTTTATTTGCACACCAACGTATTCTAGTCAGAATGCCAGCTGGTCTGCCACAAATGCAGCAACCACCATTGGATATTTTAACAAAATAAACAGGTACTTAAGTTAAAGGCTTTTTATTTTCAATTGGTAGGTTGATAGCGGTCTACAATAATAAAATACAACAAATCAGAAAAAAATAGGAGAAATAATCAATACAATTATTTCAATGTACAAAAGCCTAATCGCCCACACAGTCCCCAAGACTTATCCCCTCCCCAATCACCCTGATCTGGTTTAAAAAACAGCAGCAGCATACTTAAGTTGCTGTCTTCTGTGGAAATAATATCTGTGAAGATAGTACGACATGAGGACAAAACTGTTTTCTTCTATAGATTACAGCTGAGAGTTCATAGTATCAGGTCTGACATGCCTTTAGCGTAATTGCAATATCGACCCAGTTGGAACGATAAAACTCACATCACTGAATTCCATTCAATAGTTAACATGGAATTCTGAGACAGACAGTGCAATTCAAGGAATTCAATCCGTGACAGCCTATGATAATATCCCTATAAAGGAGCAGAGTAGATGAATGACCGTTGAATGTGCACAAAGCTGCAAAACATTCATACAAATACACTGTTGGCTACAATTACATTTAATAGGAACAGCGTGTCCCATTTACTCACATCAAATAGAATTTGAGGGAGTAGAAATTAAAATCAGGAGTATTGGGGTGAAGTATAGAGATAGGGCTTCAAATGAAATGAAGGGCCAACAGTACTATTGAGTCAATTCATCCAATGCAACAATGTTAATCTACAAAAACAAATATGCATTTGGCAACATCAAATACTATCAAGGGAATGAGGCAGGACTGAGGTGGGATATTTCAAGAAAGAAAATGTTCAATATAACAGATCGAGAAATGCAAGTTCAGTTGGGAGAAGCTTGGGGGTGGGAGGGGATTGTTGACAGTGGGGACAATAGCCCAGTCCCAAAACCACTAAACCTTTGCAGATGACAACAAACCAGATAGGACTAAGAAATATAGATAGATCCCCTAAAAGTATTACAAGATTCAGTCCAGAAGCATCTATCACTTAGGTTTTTGCAGATCTAAAGGGATGAGACGGATGTAAACAAACTAGTGACAGCTCAACCTTTCAATGAGGCTTAGGGGAGCTTACAAAAAAAAGCTTTGAAATTAAATGTATTCATGACACTAGTATATAGAGACGCACTTTGACTGTGAATCTCTCTGCCAGACACTTTCCCTCACCAACACCAGCTAGACCGTGATGGCCAGCTGTTTGATTCAACAACATACAACAATGGAAATTACACAAGATATGTTTATAATATATTTTATGCTTTTTTGTGCTTATACACATCTCATTCCTTCAGATCTGTAAACACTGAAGAGGTAAGAGCTATGGTTAGTTCTGGACCAGACCAAGGTGAAGCCATTGTATTGTCATTTCTTAGTTACACCTATCCACTTCCTTAAGACAGCAAACGGGAAATTGGTGAGGGAAAGAGGCAACGGGCTATTTTTGGAGTGAACAAAATGGCTCTTGTGATTAGAGGAAATAAGGTGTTGTTGTTCTGGGAGGGATGACCCGCTCTGAGTCGGGCACGGCGCGGAACAGCTTGGGCTCCCGGGTGTTCACGTCTTTGAAGACCATGATGGAGGCAATGTTTCCACAGCGGTAACAGTAGTTGGGCGCGGACCACACCGTCACCAGCTTCTCGTCAAACATGAACTTGTAGCCCTCGTGGACCAGCTGGTGTGCACGGCAAATCAGCTTCAGATTATTGATGTGAACAAACTGAAATGGGTCAAACAGAACCACAGATGAGCTCAGTATTCAACATAGGTCTCTCTTTCAAATTGAAAAAGAAAAAAAAAACACAAAAATGCACAAAACAAATTGGGCAGCAGGGATCGTGATCCAGGAGGTGATTGTCTCTGCTATAACCAAGAAGCTTGAGCTTACAAGCTAGCAAGTTAGAGAACCAAATGCATAACTGGAGCCCTGAACTGGAGATAAGTTAACTATCTAAGATGTGCCAAATAAATAATATTTTATAAGCAGTGGCGTAGCATGCAAACCCAGAGCATTTTTACTGTATTGAAAATCATACCTTTGGTATTTCAAAATATCCCGGTATACTGTATATACCACCCAAGCCTACCGTCTAGGTCTATTCATATCATCATTATAAGCTGTAGTAGTTAGCCCTCTACTCAGGACAATTTGATGCGTTTACCTCATTAGTGACCTTGGCGCCAAACAGCCAGCCTGCACCTCGCGGACTGATGGCCCAGGTGTCCACATCCTCTGGGTCCGACCACACCAGGTCACAGAAGGCCCCCTTGTGGGGAATCTCTTGGTTGCGCTCGATTGTGCGGATCTGGTCCAGGGTCTTGATGTCAGGTGAAAGACCACCATGCACACAAAGGACCTGCTCGTCTATCAACTGTGGTAAGAAACTCTGTAAGTGATTGATTCATATGTGTGGGAAAATGTAAGATAGATAGAGCACATGTATTCAAAGAAGTGTGAATGGTCATGGTGATTGGACTTACAGCCGCTACTGTTAGCATGTCAAACACTTTAGTGCAGTATCGCCACGCATTTGCATTTCCATATTTAGTTTGGCACTCATCTGCAAAAAATAACAGGTAAAAATCGAGAACACTTTACAAATCTGGCAGCACTTATTATTATTATTATGTTTTTTACACTGAACGAAACTATAAGCATAACACGCAACAATTTAAAAACTTTAACTGAGTTACAGTTCACATTTATGTGTTCCCTAGTGGCACAGAGGTCTAAGGCACGGCATATCAGCGCTAGAGGCATCACTGCAGACCCTGGTTAGATTCCAGGCTGTGTCACAACCGGCCGTGATTGGGAGTCCTATAGGGCGGCACACAATTTAACCAGCATTGTCCGGGTTAGGGTTTGCTGGGGTAGGCCGTCATTGTAAATAAGAATTTGTTCTTAACTGACTGGCCTAGTTAAATAAAGGTTAAATAATAAAATGTAGGGAAATCAGAAATTCATTAATTAGGCCCTAATCTATGGATTTCACTCGACTGGGAATACCGATATGCATCTATTGGTCACAGATAACTTTAAAAAACAATTGGGGCGGGGGTCAGAAAACCAGTCAGTATCTGGTGTGACCACCATTTGCCTCATACAGTGCAAAACATCTCCTTCGCATCGAGTTGACCAGGCTGCTGATTGTGGCCTGTGGAATGTTGTCCCACTCTTTTTCAATGGCTATGTGAAGTTGCTGGATATTGGTGGGAACTGAGACACGCTGTGGTACATATTGATCCAGATCATCCCAAACAGGCTCAATGGGTGACATGTTGGGTGAGTACGCAGGCCATGGAAGAACTCCAAGAATTAGTGTTCGTACAGACAGTGGCAAATCAAATTCAAGGACTTTTTCAAGCACTAATATTTTCAAGGGCCATCAATTTGTAATACTTAATGTTATAGAATTGTTTCTGGTCACCACCAGATGGCAGTGTATCGCCACAACCGCATGAAAGAAAAACAACTACCATAGTATTTATCACTACCCTATAAGTTCTACTCAATAATACATTGTTTCACTACTTATTTACTCAATATGTGAGTGGTAAATCAGTACGGATTATTTTGTCATCTGAGTAGTGACGAATCTACATTTGCCCGGCATTTTAGCCATTGATGTGAGGTTTGGCGGCGTCAAATCAAATCTAATTTTAATAGTCACAGTGAAATGCTTACTTACAGACTCTTAACCAATAATGCAGTTGAAAAAAATAATAGCAAAAAGTACTTAAAGAGCAGCAGTAAAATAACAATAGCGAGACTATATAGGAGGGGGTACCGGTACAGAGTCAATGTGCGGGGGCACCGGTTAGTTGAGGTAATATAGAGTGACTATGCCTAGATGATAACAACAGAGATTAGCAGCGGCGTAAGAGAGGGGGAGAGGTGGGACAATGCAAAAAGTCCGGGCAGCCACTTGATTAGGTGTTCAGGAGTCTTATGGCTTGAGGGTAGAAGCTGTTTAGAAGTCTCTTGGACCTTGACTTGGCGCTTCGGTACCGCTTGCCGTGCGGATGCAGAGAGAATAGTCTATGACTAGGGTGGCTGGAGTCTAACAATTTTTAGGGCCTTCCTCGGACACTGCCTGGTATAGAGGACCTGGATGGCAGAAAGCTTGGCCCCAGTTATGTACTGGGCCGTTCGCACTACCCTATGTAGTGCCTTGCGGTCGGAGGCCGGGCAGTTGCCATACCAGGCAGTGATGCGCAACCAGTCAGGATGCTCTTGATGGTGCAGCTGTAGAACCTTTTGAGGATCTCAGGACACATGCCAAATAAGTTCAGTCTCCTGAGGGGGAATAGGTTTTGTCGTGCCCTCTTCACGACTGTCTTGGTGTGCTTGGACCATGTTAGTTTGTTGGTGATGTGGACACCAAGGAACTTGAAGCTCTCAACATGCTCCACTGCAGCCCTGTCGATGAGATGCTTGGTCCTCTTTTTCCTGTAGTCCACAATCATCTTCTTTGTCTTGATCACATTGAGAGAGAGGTTGTTGTCCTAGCACCACACGGCCAGGTCTCTGACCTCTGACCAGCTGGTGCTCTCATGCATGTTTCAGTGTTATTTTCATCGAAGCGAGCCTAGCTCGTCTGGTAGGCTCGTGTCACTGGGCAGTTCACGGCTGTGCTTCCCTTTGAAGTCTGTAATGGTTTGGAAGCCCTGCCACATCCGACGAGCGAGCGTCAGAGCTGGTGTAGTGCGATTCGATCTTAGTCCTGTATTGACGCTTTGCCTGTTTGATGGTTCGTTAGAGGGCATAGTGGGACTTCTTATAAGCTTCCGAGTTAGAGTCCCGCTCCTTGAAAGCTCAGTGTGGATGTTGCCTGTAATCCATGGCTTCTGGTTGGGGTATGTACGTACGGTCACTGTGGGGACGACGTCATCGATGCACTTATTGATGAAGCCAATGACTGATGCGGTGTACTCCTCAATGCCATCAGAGGAATCTCAGAACATATTCCAGTCTGTGCTAGCATCTGCTTCACCTGACCACTTTTTTATTGCTCTAGACTGGTGCTTCCCGCTTTAATTTTTGCTTGTGAGCAGGAATCAGGAGGATAGAATTATGGTCAGATTTGCCAAATGGAAGGCATGGGAGAGCTTTGAATGCGTCTCTGTGTGTGGAGTAAAGGTGGTCCAGAGTTCTCCCCCCCTCTGGTTGCACATTTAACATGCTGATAGAAAATTTGGTGAAACGGATTTAAGTTTCCCTGCATTAATTAATGGCCCCGGCTACTAGGAGTGCCGCCTCTGGGTGAGCGTTTTCTTGGTTGTTTATGGCGGAATACAACTCATACAGCTCACCCTGACTGTTGTGGTATGTAAACAGCTATGAAAAATAGATGAAAACGCTCTAGGTAGATCATGTGGTCTACAGCTTATCATGAGATACGCTACCTCAGGCGAGCAATATCGAGACTTACTTAAATATCGTGCATCAGCTGTTATTTACAAAAATACATAGCCTTCTGCCCCTTCTCTTACCAGACGCCGCTGTTCTATCCTGCCATTACAGCGTATAACCAGCCAGCTGTATGTTGATAGTGTCATCATTCAGCCATGACTCTGTGAAGCTTAAGATATTGCTGTTTTGAATGTCCCGTTGGTAGCTTGATCTTGCGCGTAGGTCATCCGTTTTATTCTCCAAAGATTGCACGTTTGCTAGCAGAATGGAAGGAAGTGGGGGTTTATTCGATCGCCTACGAATTCTCAGAAGGCAGCCTACCTGTTGGCCCCTTTTTCTCCACCTCCTCTTCATGCAAATCACAGGATTCTGGGCCTGTCTCCGAGAAAGGAGTATATCATTTGCGTCTGGCGCGTCAGACTCGTTAATGGAAAAAAAGGATTCTGTCAGTCCGTGATGAGGAATTGCAGTCCTGATGTCCAGAAGTTATTTTCGGTCATAAGAGACGGTACCGGCAACATTATGTACAAAATAAGTATTAAAAAAAACAAAGTCAGTTCAGCCCAAATTAGAATTAGCAAAACCAATACATTTTTCTAATGTTTTTCATAAATGTATTTGATCATTACCTGTTCTCCTCATTTTAATTCAAGTACCAACTTGAGAAAATGTCTGAGTACTTAAATTTCAGAATGCCAAATTCACATACTTTAAGCACCTCAAGCTCCTTTTGCAAACCCTGAAATTATGTACAGATCCTTGCGACATGGCATTGCATTATCTGTGCATTATCATGATAAAATACGTAATGGCGGCGGATGAACGGCACGACAATGGCCCCAGGATCTCGTCATGGTATGTTGTCTGTGCATTCAAATTGGCATTGATAAAATGCCATCATGTTTGTTGTCCGTTGCTTATGCATGCCGCTGCCATAACCATAACACCACCATGGCACTCCACCATGGCACTCTGTTTACAATCTTGATATCAGCAAACAGCTTGTCCACACGACACCATACACACGGTCTGCATGGCACAATTGAAACCGGGATTCATCCGTGAAGAGCACACTTCTCCAGCATGCCAGCGGCCATCGAAGGTGAGCATTTTCCCACTGAAGTCAATTACAACACTGAACTACCGTCAGGTTAAGACCCTGGTCTCAGAAGAGCATGCGGATGAGCTTCCCCGAGATGGTTTCTGACAGTATGTGCAGATATTCTTCCATTGTACAAACACACAGTTTTATCAGCTGTCCTTGTGGCTGGTTTCAGACGACCCCGCAGGTGAAGAAGCCGGATGTGGAGGTCCTGGGCTGGCGTGTTTACGGTTGTGAGGCCGGTTGGTAGTATTGTCAAATTCTCTAAAATGACGTTGGAGGCGCTTTATATTAAAGAAAGTAACATTCAATTCTCTGACAAAAGCTCTGGTGGACATTCCTGCAGTCAGCATACCAATTGCACACTCCCTTAAAACTTGAGACATCTGTAGCATTGTGTTGTGAGACAAAACTGCACATTTTAAAGGGGCCTTTCATTGTTCCCAACCCAAGCTGCACCTGTGTGATAATCATGCTGTTTAACCTTTTTGGCATAGGGGGCAGCATTCTCACTTTTGGATGAATAGCCCAGAGTGAACTGCCTCCTACTCCTTCCCAGATGCTAATATATGCATATTATTATTAGATTGGATAGAAAACACTCTGAAGTTTCTAAAACTGTTTGAAAGATGTCTGTGAGTATAACAGAACTCATTTGGCAGGCGAAAACCTGAGAAAAATCCAACCATGAAGTGGGAAATCTGAGGTTTGTAGTTTTTCAAAGCTTTACCGAATACACAGTGTCTATGGGATTAAGTTGCACTTCCTACGGCTTCCAATAGATGTCAACCGTCTTTAGAAACTGGTTTGAGGATTCTACTATAAAGGAGGGGCTCATGAGACCAGTTTGAGTCAGTGGTCTGGCAGAGTGTCTCAGGCTCGTGACGCTCGCTCCCGACAGAGTTTCCTCTCATTCCAGTGCTTTTCTTCAGACATAGGAATTCTCCGGTTGGAACATTATTGATGTTTTATGTTAAAAACATCCTGATTCCATACGTCGTTTAACTTGTTTCTACGACCTGTAACAGAACTTTGAGTTTTTGTCTGGATGAAGTGCTCGCGCTTCATAAAGATAAATTACTGGGCTGAACACGCTAACAACAAGTGGCTATTTGGACATAAATTATGAACTTTATGGAACAAATCAGTAATTTATTGCCGAACTGGGATTCCTGGGAGTGCCTTCTGATGATCAAAGGTAAGTGAATATTTTTTGTGTTATTTCTAACTTCTGTTGACTCCAAAATTGCAGATATTTCTCTGGCTGGATTGGTCTCTGAGTGCCATTCTCAGATTATGCTTTTTCTGTAAAGTTTTTTTTTTAAATCTGACACAGCGGTTAAGGAGAAGTCTATCTTTAATTCTGTGAATAACACTTGTATCTTATGTTTTATGAGTATTTCTGCAAAATCACAGGATGTTTTGGAATCAAAACATTACTGCACATAACCCTGCAATGTAAACTGAGATTTTTGGATATAAATATGCACATTATCGAACAAAACATACATGTATTGTGTAACATGATTTCCTATGAATGTCATCTGATGAAGATCATCAAAGGTTAGTGATACATTCATCCATATTTCTGCTTTTTGAGACTCCCAGCTTTGGCTGTAAAAATGGCTGTGTTTTTTTGCTTGGTGGTGATCTAACATATACATACAGGTGTTGCATCTCAAGAAGCTGATTAACCTTTCTAGTGCTAGCCGAACCCCTCGACAACATTCCGCTGAAAAGGCAGCGCACGAAATGTAAAAATATTTTTTTGAAATATGTAACTTTCACACATTAACAAGTCCAATACAGAAAATGAAAGATAAACCCATCGTGTCCGATTTCAAAAATGCTTTATGTTGTGCTTTCGCTGTAAAGCATTTTTTAAATTGGACACGATGGGTAAAGTTTCTTTCATTTGCTGTATTGGACTTGTTAATGTGTTTAAGTTACATATTTCAAAAAATATTATTACATTTCGTGCGCTGCCTTTTCAGCGGAATGTTGTCGAGGGGTTCCGCTAGCGGAACGCCTGCACTAGAAAGGTTAATCAGCTTCTTGAGATGCAACACCTGTCTGGTGGATAGATTGTCTTGGCAAAGGAGAAATGCTCACTTTGATAGAAATAAGCTTTTTGGACATATGAAGAATTTCTGGAATCTTTTATTTTAGCTCAAGGTTAAATGGTAATTACACCATAATAACTTAGAAATTCAGCTACTTGTTTGCTTCTTGATACCAGGTTAGTTACCCAATTGTTCCAATAATTATGACACGAGACCCTACAAGGATACATATGGTCTTATGTGTTGTTAGAGTTAATGTGCCCCCAGCAATTAGGCATGTTGCTCACCGTAAAAGCCGTACACCTGTGTTATCTGCCTGCTTTCGTGATTTCCTCGTAGAAGCGTGATGCGGTCCGGCCACTTGGCTTTTAAGGCTAGCAGATACGTGAATGTCTCCAAGCTGTAGTATCCCCTGTCCACAAAGTCTCCCTGGGCAAAACAGACAGGCATTGACCAGGGTTCAGATCAATCGCAAGTCAGATCCAGCTTATGTTCTAAATTCCCTTTTTTTTAATACAGGGCATAACAATATAATACAACTTCCCACTTACCATAAAAATGTAGTTTGTGTCTGGAACTTGTCCGCCAGTTCTGAAGAGTTCACATAGGTCATAAAACTGGAGACAGTGTTCAGAAAGAGAATTTCACATTTACTATAAAAATGGGGATATTCAGAATGTGCACAGTAGATAGATTTGTTTGATAATTTAAAACAAAACAACCACACATTGGGATAATGCATTTAAAATCATGGACAATGATTTTTAATGTAGAAACAAAACAAAAAAAAGTTAAAGAACGAATTAATTTGGGAATGGTATCAAAAAGAACATTGGATATTACCTGGCCATGAATGTCTCCACAAACAGTGACTGGAGTGGATACTGGTTGAACATTTGATTCCTCGAGTAGCAAATCACATACATAGTCACATAATCTCTGAGAGGGATGAGACATGACAAAATTATTAGGCTGAATAATAAGGCTTGCACACCGGACCTACTGCTATTTCTAAACGACCATCTTTGAATTGGCGAATTTTCGAATATTTGGCCATATCATCAGAAACCCTCTCTAAATGGGAGGCATCTTCATAGGTATCCAGGTTTCTCAACTCCACGATCACATCAATGGACCAGATGTACATATCGTGGAGTTGATCAACCCAGCCTCTTCACATGTTATTTGTTAAAACTAGGTTTGCAATGGTAGTTAGCTACAACTTCCTGGGCCCTGATTGATACGTCTCACATTAGCTAACCAATACTGAAATGTTGTGGTTTCAAGTCACAACGTTACGTTTTCGAAAGACACCAATATTTGCTCTGTACTATACTAAGCTGGCGAGCTGACTATAAATGTATGTGCTGAAAGCTATTATCCTTCCTATATAGTAATCTCCTACATGGCTAACGCGTTAGCCTGTTAGTTCACAAACCATGGCTGAACCTGACATTAGCCCACGAACGTTAGCTACCGTTAACGTTAGTCATCTGCATATCTAGTTCACAGGTTTAACTAGTTAGCAAGATCTCTAATGGCAATAATATACATCTATTCTATCGTGGTTATCCCAAGGTTTGACGTGTTCGGCTAACAGGCAAGCTACTGTACTGGCTGACGTTAGCTGCTTTCATTTAATTGAAGTCGGAAATCATGCTAGCTTAGCCAGCCATATTGATGTCGCAATATGATTGATATAGCCAGAGCGAATGTACTAACATATTGGTTAAGTACACGAATAAAAATAATATTAATGCTCACCTTTAAGTCGTTTTCTGGTAAATATTTGCACTGTCTTGCAATCTCAACATACTTATCCAAGTCTAACGGCGCCATTTTAAAAACAAGAACTTCAGACAAATAGGAAGTATAATGCGCATCTCGAGCAATGGGCCAGGGTTCCGGTCTAAAGGGACGGTTTCGACTGCTCCTACAGTTTTGCTTCGGTACTGCGGTTTAATTGACGCCCGGCCAAGAAATACAATTTCCAAAAACAGTTACATAGAGATTTAAGACACTTTAGTCATCACCCGTGTGCACAAATCATCCATTGAATTATTCAAATAATTGTCGCTGAGGCCGACTTGTTTCCATCACTCACAACCGAAGATGTTAACATTTTATTTTTATCCAATGTTTGCAATGTTTTTGGATGACTTGACAACGTAGACGCTGCTCACCATGCTCCCTGTGCACTGTGCTAGTGCGCGTGTGATATTTGTCTGTATAAACAGAGAGAAGAGAGCGAAAAATCGGTCTCCCACCAGCAAGTGGCGCTTTTGTTGTTTCGTCCACCAAGTAAGGATTCAAGGAGAGTGTTGAATTTGGTCAACACGTTTTTTTTATATCTTACATGCTATTTGAGGTTTATTTGATTGAATATGCGTTTTGCAATGCTTAACTTGTTACGAGTGTACTGATATAAGTAGGCCATTTTGAGAAAAAGCACTTTATATCGAAGTTCTCGCGAGATGGTTATGCATATTCATGAATGGCTAGTAGCATATCTTCTCTCTCCATTGAATACAGGCGTTTGACGTCAACAACCCTCATCGCATATTCAAAATTAGATTACAATAATGAGACGTATCCACCAATCCAAAGAAAAGAAAGGTAGGAGCTGGACAGCCGGCCCGGGGGCTCGGGTCAGTCTATCATATCTGGTATGATTCTCCTATCTTATCTGGTGTCCTGTGCGATCTTAAATGAAGTATGCTCCCACGTACGTGAGAATGCTGTTCATTGACTACAGCTCAGCGTTCAATACCATAGTGCCCACAAAGCTCATCACAAAGCTAAGGACCTTGGGACTAAACAACCCTGGGACTCCCTCTGCAACTGGATCCTGGACTTCCTGACAGGCTGTCCACAGGTTGTAAGGGTAGACAACAACAAATCTGCCACGCTGATCCACAACACTGGGGCCCCTAAGGGGTGCATGCTTAGTCCCCCCCTGTACTCCCTGTTCACCCACGACTGCGTGGGCAAACATGACTCCAACACCATCATTAAGTTTGCTGACGACACAACAGTGGTAGGCCTGATCACCGACAAGGATGAAACCGCCTATAGGGAGGTCAGAGACCTGGCAGAGTGGTGCCAGGACAACAACCTCTCTCTCAATGTGTGCATGACAAAGGAGCTGATTGTGGACTACAGGAAAAGGAGGGACCAACAAGCCCCCATTAACATTGATGGGACTGAAGTGGAGCGGGTCGAGAGTTTCAAGTTCCTTGGTGTCCACATCACCAACAAACTATCATCGTCCAAACACACCAAGACAGTTGTGAAGAGGGCACAACAACACCTTTCCCCAGGAGACTGAAAGGATTTGGCATGGGTCTCCAGATCCTCAAAAAGTTCAACAGCTGCACCATCGAGAGCATCCTGACTGGTTGCATCACAGCCTGGTATGGCAACTGTTCTCGGCATCTGACCGAGAGGCAATACAGAGGGTAGTGCATAAGGCCAAGCTTCCTGACATCCAGGACATATATACTAGCCGGTGTCAGAGGAAGGCCCAAAAAATTGTCAAAGACTCCAGTCACCCAAGTCATAGACTGGCTATGACTTGGGTGACTGGAGTCATAGCCCTTTGTTTTTACAATGCTGCTACTCGCTGTTTATTGTCTATGCATAGTCACTTTACAAATGACCTCGACTAACCTGTACCCCCGTAAATTGCCTCGGTACCAGTACCCCCTGTATAGAGCCTTGTTATTTTTATTTACATTTATTGTGTTACTTTTTGATTGATAGGATTGTTTTAAACTTTATTTAATGGCTCAAGATATTTCAGCTTTACATTTTTTATTAATTTGTAAACATTTCATAAACCATAAATCCACTTTGACATTATGGGGTATTGTGTGTATGCCAGTGACCACATTTTAAAAAAAAATATATATATATATATATATGTATATATATATATATATATATATATACAGTGGGGCAAAAAAGTATTTAGTCAGCCACCAATTGTGCAAGTTCTCCCACTTAAAAAGATGAGAGAGGCCTGTAATTGTCATCATAGGTACACTTCAACTATGACAGACAAAATCACATTGTAGGATTTTTTATGAATTTATTTGCAAATTATGGTGGAAAATAAGTATTTGGTCAATAACAAAAGTTTATCTCAATACTTTGTTATATACCCTTTGTTGGCAATGACAGAGGTCAAACGTTTTCTGTAAGTCTTCACAAGGTTTTGCACACACTGTTGCTGGTATTTGACCCATTTTGGCCCATTCCTCCATGCAGCCACCACCATGCCACCACCAACGTCACCATTGGCCTCACATGCTGACCACACCACTCGCTTTGCAAAATATATAAATAGATTTACACATACTATTCAATCATGTCATCTAAACTGCTCATGATCGTCAACGAGCGTATGCGTAACCAGGCACTAAAATATAACTTGGTTCTATTTTTGACACTTGATGTGGCTGCAAGTCCCGCCTCTCCCATCTTCTCATTGGTTTTTAGGAGCATATACACATATGGGTGATTGAAAGCTGAACTGAGGTCTACATTCCAGTCCTATTGGTGGTGGTAATGCACCTTAAAGTTGGTTGACAGCCGCCATATAAAGTCTGAAGAAGAAGACTGAAGGAGGAGAGATTACTAGAAACTAACTAGGTTTACCCTTTTATCTGTGGATTAATTGTCGGAGTAGAGGACCTTGTGCATTTCAGATAAAATAACAATCCAATGTTTATATTCCTGGACAAATTCGCTAGCAACAGCTAGCTAACAAGATAAAAGTCCATGAATATTTAATGTTGTGACCTGTCCCCAAATTAATATAGTTGGTTCAGAGTTCGTTTTGATATTTTAATCTGTGTGTCATGATCGCGTCAGGTGTGGATAGACAAAATCAACATGCGCGCGATGGTGCACGGTCTAGTCGGCATGTCATGGTGAAATCTCTGAGCGGTTTCCTTCTCTGGCAACTGTGTTAGGAACGAGGCCTGTATCTTTGTAGTGACTGGGAGTATTGATACACCATCCAAAGTGTAATAACTTCAACATTCTCAAAGGGATATTCAATGGCACCATTAAAAGGAATTATCTCTGGCATCACATTGGACATTACACTCTGTCGGAACATTCCATTAGCGGTAGATGCACGTCATTTGACCCTGGTGATGGATGGGAAAAGAAAGGAAAACCTATAGCTTTTTAAATCGAATCCAATCAAATGTTATCACATGCACCAAATACAACAGGTGTAGGTAGACGTTACAGTGAAATGCTTCCTTACAAGCCCTTTAACCAACAATGCAGTTTTAAGAAAATACAACAAAAAAGTAAGAGATAAGAATAACAAATGATTAAAGAGCAGCAGTAAATAACAATAGCGGGGCGATATACAGGGGGAACCTGTACAGAGTCAATGTGCGGGGGGCACCGGTGTCGAGGTAATTGAGGTAATACAATTGAAGTTGGAAGTTTACATACACCTAAGCCAAATACATTTAAGCTCAGTTTTCACAATTCCTGACATTTAATCGTAGTAAAAAGTCCCTGTTTTAGGTCAGTTAGGATCACCACTTTATTTTAAGAATGTGAAATGTCAGAATAATAGTAGAGAGAATGATTTATTTCAGCTTTTATTTCATTCATCACATTCCCAGGGGGTCAGAAGTTTACATACACTCAATTAGTATTTGGTAGCATTTAAATTGTTTAACTTGGGACAAACGTTTCGGGTAGCCTTCCACAAACTTCCAACAATACGTTGGGTGAATTTTGGCCCATTTCTCCTGACAGAGCTGGTGTAACTGACTCAGGTTTGTAGGCCTCCTTGCTCGCCCACAATTTTTCAGTTCTGCCCACAAATCTTCTATAAGATTGAGGTCAGGGCTTTGTGATGGTCACTCCAATACCTTGACTTTGTTGTCCTTAAGCCATTTTGCCACAACTCTGGAAGTATGCTTGGGGGTCATTATCCATTTGGAAGACCCATTTGCGACCAAGCTTTAACTTCCTGACTGATGCCTTAAGATGTTGCTTCAATATATCCACATAATTTCCCCCCCTCATGATGCCATCTATTTTGTGAAATGCTCGTACTCTTTGGAGAAATTTCCTCTGGTTTGATGAAAAAAACAATATAACTGTTTGGCCATAATGACCATCATTATGTTTGGAGGAAAAAGGGGGAGGCTTGCAAGCCGAAGAACATCATCCCAACCTTGAAGCACGGGGGTGGCAGCATCATGTTGTGGGTGTGGTTTGCTGCAGGAGGGAATGGTGCATTTCACAAAATAGATGGCATCATGAGGGGGGGAAATTATGTAGATATATTGAAGCAACATCTCAAGACATCAGTCAGGAAGTTAAAGCTTGGTCGCAAATGGGTCTTCCAAATGAACAATAACCCCAAGCATACTTCCAGAGTTGTGGCAAAATTGCTTAAGGACAACAAAGTCAAGGTATTGGAGTGGCCATCACAAAGCCCTGACCTCAATCTTATAGAAGATTTGTGGGCAGAACTGGCACTGTGCTGCCGCATCCCACTGGAACTGGATCCGGACGGGACAGGTAGAGGTAACTCCGGTTGCGCTGGTCTCCCAGCGGTACATGGCCTGGACAAAGCAATCCATCATGGTACCGAGATGATGCAGCATTGCAGAGTGTTCCTGGATGCGCTCCTCGACTCCTCTGACCGGGGTACATGCTCCTGCTGACTCCATGGTTGGTGTGAGATTCTGTCAATGGTGTGCATACAGGGAGCGGAGTCAGGTGCAGGAGAGCAGAGAGTTGTGAACAGGCGCACACTTTTTTTAGGCAGGAGAAACCAACAGACAGACGCCACTGCGTCGAAACCTCCAGCCAATGCAATAGTGCAAACGCGCAAACAGTCACAATAATATTGTATAAACACAATAACATAACACATAAGACACATAACACAAAACAATCTCACACAAAGACATGAGGGGGAACAGAGGAATAAATACATGTAGTTTTATTGGGGAATGAAAACCAGGTGTGCAGGGAACAAAACAAATGGAAAATGGAGCAGCGATGGCTAGAAAGCCGGTGATGTCGACCTCCGACTTCTGCGGAAGTTGTGACACCATCACAAAGCCCTGACCTCAATCCTATAGAAAATGTGTGGGCAGAGCTGAAAAAGTGTGTGCGAGCAAGGAGGTCTACATACCTGAGTCAGTTACACCAGCTCTGTCATGAGGAATGGGCCAAAATTCACCCAACTTATTGTGGGAAGTTTGTGGAAGGCTACCCGAAACGTTTGACACAATTTAAAAAATTTAAAGGCAATGCTACCAAATACTAATTGAGTGTATGCAAACTTCTGACCCACTGGGAATGTCATGAAATACATCAAAGCTGAAATAAATCATTCTCTCTACTATTATTCTGACTTTTCACATTCTTGAAATAAAGTGGTGATCCTAACTGACCTTTAACAGGGAATTTTTAAATGTCAGGAATTGTGAAAAACTGAGTATGTAAACGTCAGACTTCAACTGTATATACACATTTCAGTTCTGCTCTACATTTGTTGACACTGACTACCCACTGTACTATACAATAATGTCAGTTTTATCTGGGGCGGCAGGTAGCCTAGTGGTTAGAGCGTTGGGCCAGTAACCAGCAGGTAGCCTAGTGGTTAGAGCGTTGGGCCAGTAACCAGCAGGTAGCCTAGTGGTTAGAGCGTTGGGCCAGTAACCAGCAGGTAGCCTAGTGGTTAGAGCGTTGGGCCAGTAACCAGCAGGTAGCCTAGTGGTTAGAGCGTTGGGCCAGTAACCAGCAGGTAGCCTAGTGGTTAGAGCGTTGGGCCAGTAACCAGCAGGTAGCCTAGTGGTTAGAGCGTTGGGCCAGTAACCAGCAGGTAGCCTAGTGGTTAGAGCGTTGGGCCAGTAACCAAAAGGTTGCTAGATTGAATCCCTGAGCTTTTCGTCAACATCACATCTGATGTTTTCTCTTTTGATGCGCCGGGGGAAAAATCTCCTTGCGTGGCGCAACCATCCCCTACTATGATCGCCTGTGATGTCCTCACAAGCAGCATTCATGGCATCTAACAGAGACATCTGATCTTGTGCTTGATAGTCATATTCTTTCCACCTCCATCTTCTATCAGATTTAGGAATGGGGAGGATGATGGAAGGAACTCCATTCTTATCCTTTCATGCACAACAAACCATTCCCTAACAATGTTGGTTCGGTGGAGGCTGACATTGTCCCACACAATTACATAATTTGGTAAATCTGGTCTAACTAAACCTCTTTCATGTTCTGGTATTAGGTCTCTGTAAAGTGTATTTAGGAAGGCCAGGAGAAGTTAGGTGTTATAGGGCCCAATGTGTGGAATATGTGTGCTCACAGCATTCTCAGAAATGGCAGCACACATTGTAATATTGCCCCCACGTCGGCCTGGTGTGCCAATTGTGGTTCGGTGTCCAATGAGATTGCGGCCACGTCTCCTGCCTTTGGCCAGATTGAACCCAGCCTCGTCCACAAAAACAAGAAAGTGGGTAATTTCATGTCCTTCCAGCTACATTATTCTCTATATAGTAACACAGAAACAAAATATAAAGTTAGTTTTACATAGCCTATTCTAGAATCAGACAGTTTAGTAAAGTAGAAATGTTCTGTTCTTATGGGTATCTACAACAGAAGTATATACAGGCATCATTGAAGTACAGTAAAACTTCCTGTACAATATACCATGTGCACACACCAATGGTTTATCTGGACATACTGGTACCACAGCTCCTTCACTCTGTCACTTTTCCTCTCAAATGGCACCTTGTAGAGTTGATTCATAATTCATTAGATTTTTTTGGAAAACTCTGTCTATAGTGTGAATGCTGACCGAATTGATATTTGTGAAGATATTGTTGTCATTTATGATTGCACTTTGGATCCCTTTTAGCCTGATGGAATTGTTGGCTATGACCATGTTGTAAATGTCTTGTTCTTGCTGATGGCTGAATACTGCTGCTCTGCCACCAACATGAGGTCGTTGTGCAGTCCTATATATGACATGTAGAGCTGCTCTGTCATCAGCATGAAGTCGTTGTGCAGTCCTATATATGACATGTAGAACTGCTCTGTCATCAGCATGACGTGGTTGTGCAGTCCTATATATGACATGTAGAACTGCTCTGTCATCAGCATGACGTGGTTGTGCAGTCCTATATATGACATGTAGAACTGCTCTGTCATCAGCATGACGTGGTTGTGCAGTCCTATATATGACATGTAGAGCTGCTCTGTCATCAGCATGACGTCGTTGTGCAGTCCTATATATGACATGTAGAACTGCTCTGTCATCAGCATGACGTGGTTGTGCAGTCCTATATATGACATGTAGAGCTGCTCTGTCATCAGCATGACGTCGTTGTGCAGTCCTATATATGACATGTAGAACTGCTCTGTCATCAGCATGACGTGGTTGTGCAGTCCTATATATGACATGTAGAGCTGCTCTGTCATCAGCATGAGGTCGTTGTGCAGTCCTATATATGACATGTAGAGCTGCTCTGCCACCAACATGAGGTCGTTGTGCAGTCCTATATATGACATGTAGAACTGCTCTGTCATCAGCATGACGTCGTTGTGCAGTCCTATATATGACATGTAGAGCTGCTCTGTCATCAGCATGAGGTCGTTGTGCAGTCCTATATATGACATGTAGAGCTGCTCTGTCATCAGCATGACGTGGTTGTGCAGTCCTATATATGACATGTAGAACTGCTCTGTCATCAGCATGAGGTCGTTGTGCAGTCCTATATATGACATGTAGAACTGCTCTGTCATCAGCATGAGGTCGTTGTGCAGTCCTATATATGACATGTAGAGCTGCTCTGCCATCAGCATGAGGTCGTTGTGCAGTCCTATATATGACATGTAGAACTGCTCTGTCATCAGCATGAGGTCGTTGTGCAGTCCTATATATGACATGTAGAACTGCTCTGTCATCAGCATGAGGTCGTTGTGCAGTCCTATATATGACATGTAGAGCTGCTCTGTCATCAGCATGAGGTCGTTGTGCAGTCCTATATATGACATGTAGAGCTGCTCTGCCATCAGCATGAGGTCGTTGTGCAGTCCTATATATGACATGTAGAACTGCTCTGTCATCAGCATGAGGTCGTTGTGCAGTCCTATATATGACATGTAGAACTGCTCTGTCATCAGCATGAGGTCGTTGTGCAGTCCTATATATGACATGTAGAACTGCTCTGTCATCAGCATGAGGTCGTTGTGCAGTCCTATATATGACATGTAGAACTGCTCTGTCATCAGCATGAGGTCGTTGTGCAGTCCTATATATGACATGTAGAACTGCTCTGTCATCAGCATGAGGTCGTTGTGCAGTCCTATATATGACATGTAGAACTGCTCTGTCATCAGCATGACGTCGTTGTGCAGTCCTATATATGACATGTAGAGCTGCTCTGTCATCAGCATGAGGTCGTTGTGCAGTCCTATATATGACATGTAGAGCTGCTCTGCCATCAGCATGAGGTCGTTCTGCAGTCCTATATATGACATGTAGAACTGCTCTGTCATCAGCATGAGGTCGTTGTGCAGTCCTATATATGACATGTAGAGGTCGTTGTGCAGTCCTATATATGACATGTAGAACTGCTCTGTCATCAGCATGAGGTCGTTGTGCAGTCCTATATATGACATGTAGAACTGCTCTGTCATCAGCATGACGTGGTTGTGCAGTCCTATATATGACATGTAGAACTGCTCTGTCATCAGCATGAGGTCGTTGTGCAGTCCTATATATGACATGTAGAGCTGCTCTGTCATCAGCATGAGGTCGTTGTGCAGTCCTATATATGACATGTAGAGCTGCTCTGTCATCAGCATGACCAGTCCTATATATGACATGTAGAACTGCTCTGTCATCAGCATGACGTGGTTGTGCAGTCCTATATATGACATGTAGAGCTGCTCTGTCATCAGCATGACGTGGTTGTGCAGTCCTATATATGACATGTAGAACTGCTCTGTCATCAGCATGAGGTCGTTGTGCAGTCCTATATATCCTTCCTGTTTGGCCCTGTCCGGGGGTGTCCTCGGATGGGGCCACAGTGTCTCCTGACCCCTCCTGTCTCAGCCTCCAGTATTTATGCTGCAGTAGTTTATGTGTCGGGGGGCTAGGGTCAGTTTGTTATATCTGGAGTACTTCTCCTGTCCTATTCGGTGTCCTGTGTGAATCTAAGTGTGCGTTCTCTAATTCTCTCCTTCTCTCTTTCTTTCTCTCTCTCGGAGGACCTGAGCCCTAGGACCATGTCCCAGGACTACCTGACATGATGACTCCTTGCTGTCCCCAGTCCACCTGGCCATGCTGCTGCTCCAGTTTCAACTGTTCTGCCTTACTATTATTCAACCATGCTGGTCATTTATGAACATTTGAACATCTTGGCCACGTTCTGTTATAATCTCCACCCGGCACAGCCAGAAGAGGACTGGCCACCCCACATATGTCTCTAATTCTCTCTTTCTTTCTCTCTCGAGGACCTGAGCCCTAGGACCGTGCCCCAGGACTACCTGACATGATGGCTCCTTGCTGTCCCCAGTCCACCTGACTGTGCTGCTGCTCCAGTTTCAACTGTTCTGCCTTACTATTATTCGACCATGCTGGTCATTTATGAACATTTGAACATCTTGGTCATGTTCTGTTATAATCTCTACCCGGCACAGCCAGAAGAGGACTGGCCACCCCACATAGCCCGGTTCCTCTCTAGGTTTCTTCCTAGGTTTTGGCCTTTCTAGGGAGTTTTTCCTAGCCACCGTGCTTTTACACCTGCATTGTTTGCTGTTTGGGGTTTTAGGCTGGGTTTCTGTACAGCACTTTGAGATATCAGCTGATGTACGAAGGGCTATATAAATACATTTGATTTGATTTGATTTGATTTTGATTTGACATGTAGAACTGCTCTGCCACCAACATGAGGTCGTTGTGCAGTCCTATATATGACATGTAGAGCTGCTCTGTCATCAGCATGAGGTCGTTGTGCAGTCCTATATATGACATGTAGAGCTGCTCTGTCATCAGCATGAGGTCGTTGTGCAGTCCTATATATGACATGTAGAACTGCTCTGTCATCAGCATGAGGTCGTTGTGCAGTCCTATATATGACATGTAGAACTGCTCTGCCACCAACATGAGGTCGTTGTGCAGTCCTATATATGACATGTAGAGCTGCTCTGTCATCAGCATGAGGTCGTTGTGCAGTCCTATATTGTAGCTGCTCTGTCATCAGCATGACGTGGTTGTGCAGTCCTATATATGACATGTAGAGCTGCTCTGTCATCAGCATGAGGTTTGTAGTCCTATATATGACATGTAGAGCTGCTCTGTCATCAGCATGAGGTCGTTGTGCAGTCCTATATATTATATGACATGTAGAGCTGCTCTGTCATCAACATGAGGTTGTTGTGCAGTCCTATATATGACATGTAGAGCTGCTCTGTCATCAGCATGAGGTCGTTGTGCAGTCCTATATATGACATGTAGAA
Source organism: Oncorhynchus keta (assembly GCF_023373465.1). NCBI lineage: Eukaryota > Metazoa > Chordata > Actinopteri > Salmoniformes > Salmonidae > Oncorhynchus > Oncorhynchus keta. The sequence goes on from NC_068429.1 coordinate 15,462,827, forward strand.
CTGCTCTGCCATCAACATGAGGTTTGTGCAGTCCTATATATTATATGACATGTAGAGCTGCTCTGTCATCAACATGAGGTCGTTGTGCAGTCCTATATATGACATGTAGAGCTGCTCTGTCATCAGCATGAGGTCGTTGTGCAGCATATGACATGTAGAGCTGCTCTGTCATCAGCATGAGGTTTGTGCAGTCCTATATATGACATGTAGAGCTGCTCTGTCATCAGCATGAGGTCGTTGTGCAGTCCTATATATGACATGTAGAACTGCCCTGCCATCAACATGAGGTCGTTGTGCAGTCCTATATATGACATGTAGAGCTGCTCTGTCATCAGCATGAGGTCGTTGTGCAGTCCTATATATTATATGACATGTAGAGCTGCTCTGTCATCAACATGAGGTCGTTGTGCAGTCCTATATATGACATGTAGAACTGCTCTGTCATCAGCATGACGTGGTTGTGCAGTCCTATATATGACATGTAGAACTGCTCTGTCATCAGCATGAGGTCGTTGTGCAGTCCTATATATGACATGTAGAGCTGCTCTGTCATCAGCATGAGGTCGTTGTGCAGTCCTATATATGACATGTAGAGCTGCTCTGTCATCAGCATGACGTGGTTGTGCAGTCCTATATATGACATGTAGAACTGCTCTGTCATCAGCATGACGTGGTTGTGCAGTCCTATATATGACATGTAGAGCTGCTCTGTCATCAGCATGACCTGGTTGTGCAGTCCTATATATGACATGTAGAACTGCTCTGTCATCAGCATGAGGTCGTTGTGCAGTCCTATATATCCTTCCTGTTTGGCCCTGTCCGGGGGTGTCCTCGGATGGGGCCACAGTGTCTCCTGACCCTCCTGTCTCAGCCTCCAGTATTTATGCTGCAGTAGTTTATGTGTCGGGGGCTAGGGTCAGTTTGTTATATCTGGAGTACTTCTCCTGTCCTATTCGGTGTCCTGTGTGAATCTAAGTGTGCGTTCTCTAATTCTCTCCTTCTCTCTTTCTTTCTCTCTCTCGGAGGACCTGAGCCCTAGGACCATGCCCCAGGACTACCTGACATGATGACTCCTTGCTGTCCCCAGTCCACCTGGCCATGCTGCTGCTCCAGTTTCAACTGGCCTGGGCCCTAGGACCATGTCCCAGGACTACCTGACATGAGGACTCCTTGCTGTCCCCAGTCCACCTGGCCATGCTGCTGCTCCAGTTTCAACTGTTCTGCCTTACTATTATTCAACCATGCTGGTCATTTATGAACATTTGAACATCTTGGCCACGTTCTGTTATAATCTCCACCCGGCACAGCCAGAAGAGGACTGGCCACCCCACATATGCTCTCTCTAATTCTCTCTTTCTTTCTCTCTCTCGGAGGACCTGAGCCCTAGGACCGTGCCCCAGGACTACCTGACATGATGGCTCCTTGCTGTCCCCAGTCCACCTGACTGTGCTGCTGCTCCAGTTTCAACTGTTCTGCCTTATTATTATTCGACCATGCTGGTCATTTATGAACATTTGAACATCTTGGTCATGTTCTGTTATAATCTCTACCCGGCACAGCCAGAAGAGGACTGGCCACCCCACATAGCCCGGTTCCTCTCTAGGTTTCTTCCTAGGTTTTGGCCTTTCTAGGGAGTTTTTCCTAGCCACCGTGCTTTTACACCTGCATTGTTTGCTGTTTGGGGTTTTAGGCTGGGTTTCTGTACAGCACTTTGAGATATCAGCTGATGTACGAAGGGCTATATAAATACATTTGATTTGATTTGATTTGATTTTGATTTGACATGTAGAACTGCTCTGCCACCAACATGTCAGTCCTATATATGACATGTAGAGCTGCTCTGTCATCAGCATGAGGTCGTTGTGCAGTCCTATATGACATGTAGAGCTGCTCTGTCATCAGCATGAGGTCGTTGTGCAGTCCTATATATGACATGTAGAACTGCTCTGTCATCAGCATGAGGTCGTTGTGCAGTCCTATATATGACATGTAGAACTGCTCTGCCACCAACATGAGGTCGTTGTGCAGTCCTATATATGACATGTAGAGCTGCTCTGTCATCAGCATGAGGTCGTTGTGCAGTCCTATATATGACATGTAGAGCTGCTCTGTCATCAGCATGACGTGGTTGTGCAGTCCTATATATGACATGTAGAGCTGCTCTGTCATCAGCATGAGGTCGTTGTGCAGTCCTATATATGACATGTAGAGCTGCTCTGTCATCAGCATGAGGTCGTTGTGCAGTCCTATATATTATATGACATGTAGAGCTGCTCTGTCATCAACATGAGGTTGTTGTGCAGTCCTATATATGACATGTAGAGCTGCTCTGTCATCAGCATGAGGTCGTTGTGCAGTCCTATATATGACATGTAGAACTGCTCTGCCATCAACATGAGGTCGTTGTGCAGTCCTATATATTATATGACATGTAGAGCTGCTCTGTCATCAACATGAGGTCGTTGTGCAGTCCTATATATGACATGTAGAGCTGCTCTGTCATCAGCATGAGGTCGTTGTGCAGTCCTATATATGACATGTAGAGCTGCTCTGTCATCAGCATGAGGTCGTTGTGCAGTCCTATATATGACATGTAGAGCTGCTCTGTCATCAGCATGAGGTCGTTGTGCAGTCCTATATATGACATGTAGAACTGCCCTGCCATCAACATGAGGTCGTTGTGCAGTCCTATATATGACATGTAGAGCTGCTCTGTCATCAGCATGAGGTCGTTGTGCAGTCCTATATATTATATGACATGTAGAGCTGCTCTGTCATCAACATGAGGTCGTTGTGCAGTCCTATATATGACATGTAGAGCTGCTCTGTCATCAGCATGAGGTCGTTGTGCAGTCCTATATATGACATGTAGAGCTGCTCTGCCATCAACATGAGGTCGTTGTGCAGTCCTATATATGACATGTAGAACTGCTCTGTCATCAGCATGACGTCGTTGTGCAGTCCTATATATGACATGTAGAACTGCTCTGTCATCAGCATGACGTCGTTGTGCAGTCCTATATATGACATGTAGAACTGCTCTGTCATCAGCATGACGTCGTTGTGCAGTCCTATATATGACATGTAGAACTGCTCTGTCATCAACATGAGGTCGTTGTGCAGTCCTATATATGACATGTAGAACTGCTCTGTCATCAACATGAGGTCGTTGTGCAGTCCTATATATGACATGTAGAACTGCTCTGCCATCAACATGAGGTCGTTGTGCAGTCCTATATATGACATGTAGAACTGCTCTGCCACCAGCATGAGGTCGTTATGTAGTCCTATATATGACATGTAGAGCTGCTCTGTCATCAGCATGAGGTCGTTGTGCAGTCCTATATATGACATGTAGAGCTGCTCTGTCATCAGCATGAGGTCATTGTGCAGTCCTATATATGACATGTAGAGCTGCTCTGTCATCAGCATGAGGTCGTTGTGCAGTCCTATATATGACATGTAGAACTGCTCTGTCATCAGCATGACGTCGTTGTGCAGTCCTATATATGACATGTATAATTCACAAATAGATACAGATAGTATATTGTACTTCAATTGTGCTGTATTACTGTATTACTGTATATTCCGCATACATATCTTGTGATTTTGACATTGTGATTTTCAGACTTGCATTTACAATAGTTGCTGTATTGTTGTGAATGAAATGCCGTAACAAAAGTAAAGAACAAGTACATATAAATCGGTTTTCCCTACGGAATGTTTGCATGATTGATGACACTATGGACCTGTTTACATTAGGCTGTACTCTCTGACCAGCCTCTTCCATTGGTTCAAGACATGGTCCACAATTGTGGCTCTGATTTCACCAGGGACTCTTATTCTTTGCCTTCTACCTCTTCCTCTATTATGTCTTCCACTGACATCACCACCACGCATTCTTACTCATCTTCTTATTTCTCTTCCACCAGCATGTAGCTGCTGTTCAGGGTAGTGATGTTCCTCCATCTTCAAAAATGGTAGTGATTGTGCTGTGGGCAAGTTCCATATATAGTTGAAGTTGGAGGTTTGCATACACCTTAGCCAAATACATTTCAAATCCTTTTTTCACAATTCCTGACACTTAATTCTAGTTTAAAAAATCCCTGTTTTAAGATGCCATAGATGAAGTCTGGGTGATTCACATGGTCTATTGATGGGTCACTGCGTAGAATGAACTTCACTACATCCTTTGCTCAAGGCTTCCGATTTGAACTCCTCTCCAAGGTAAACAATCAGCAGGCATGGACATGATCGTACTGGAGCTCATGCAATCTTACATTTATTTGTATTTTTCTTGGACAGACAATTGCACACACCACAGTTTTAGTTGACTTATGGCTTCTCTCACACTATTCATTCAATCAGCAAGAAACAGCCTGTTATATTATTCTTGTTTGGATCATATAGTATTTTTTCTTTTATAATTGCATACCAGCTCCATATAAAATGATCAAATACAAATGTACAATAACAATTACATGGAACAAATACAAATGATCCATAGAAAACACATTAAGACTTATGGCTTCTTTCAAACAACTACAACATAAAATGTTTTTTTTTTAAACCTACAAAAATGTTGAACCTTTTAGGTTTGGACGGTGCGTACATGTTGAAAATAAACTAGCTAACAGTGTACATAACAGGAAGAGAGCTAGCATAGCTAACAAGTTAGCATAAACCCCTGTTAAAACAACCAAAATACAATTCGAATTATGACAAGGCACATGTCATTACATTGTACATTATTCAGACAACAGCTTTGTGACAGTTTGGATGTAATTATATGAAATGAAAGTGCCTTTAACTGGGAAAGGAGTGGAGAAGCAAGAACCATAAATTCCATCAGCATTAAAATGTAAGAGGAAAAGATGGCGTCAGAGCAGAAGGCAGACGTTTATCGTGCCCCCAACCGATTGTGTTTATTTCTCCGTTTATCTGCGTTGTTTGTAACTTATTTTTTAAAACTCTTTTTGTACATAATGTTGCCGCTACCGTCTTTTATGAACGAAAATAACTTCTAGACATCAGGACTGTGATTACTCACCATGGACAAGCAGAATCCTTTTTCTTCTTTCACGACTCTGACGAGCACGAGGTGGAGGATATACGGCTCCCTCGGGAACAGGCCCTGACCCCAGTGATCTGCGTGAAGAGGAGGAGGAGGATATACAGCTCCCTCGGGAACAGGCCCTGACCCCAGTGATCTGCGTGAAGAGGAGGAGGAGGATATACAGCTCCCTCGGGAACAGGCCCTGACCCCAGTGATCTGCTTGAAGAGGAGGAGGAGGATATACGGCTCCCTCGGGAACAGGCCCTGACCCCAGTGATCTGCGTGAAGAGGAGGAGGAGGATATACAGCTCCCTCGGGAACAGGCCCTGACCCCAGTGATCTGCTTGAAGAGGAGGAGGAGGATATACAGCTCCCTCGGGAACAGGCCCTGACCCCAGTGATCTGCTTGAAGAGGAGGAGGAGGATATACAGCTCCCTCGGGAACAGGCCCTGACCCCAGTGATCTGCGTGAAGAGGAGGAGGAGGATATACAGCTCCCTCGGGAACAGGCCCTGACCCCAGTGATCTGCGTGAAGAGGAGGAGGAGGATATACAGCTCCCTCGGGAACAGGCCCTGACCCCAGTGATCTGCGTGAAGAGGAGGAGGAGGATATACGGCTCCCTCGGGAACAGGCCCTGACCCCAGTGATCTGCGTGAAGAGGAGGAGGAGGATATACGGCTCCCTCGGGAACAGGCCCTGACCCCAGTGATCTGCGTGAAGAGGAGGAGGAGGATATACGGCTCCCTCGGGAACAGGCCCTGACCCCAGTGATCTGCGTGAAGAGGAGGAGGAGGATATACGGCTCCCTCGGGAACAGGCCCTGACCCCAGTGATCTGCGTGAAGAGGAGGAGGAGGATATACGGCTCCCTCGGGAACAGGCCCTGACCCCAGTGATCTGCTTGAAGAGGAGGAGGAGGATATACAGCTCCCTCGGGAACAGGCCCTGACCCCAGTGATCTGCGTGAAGAGGAGGAGGAGGATATACAGCTCCCTCGGGAACAGGCCCTGACCCCAGTGATCTGCTTGAAGAGGAGGAGGAGAAAGAGAGGCCGGAGAGCGGGCTGCCTTCTGAGGAGTCGGAGGCGATCAAATAAACCCCCACTTTCCTCAATTCTGCTAGCAAACATGCAATCTTTGGACAATAAAATGGACCAGTTACTGGGAAGATTAAACTACAAACGGGACATTAAAAACGAACACCTTATGCTTCACGGAGTCATGGCTGAACAACGACAATATCAACATACAGCTGGCTGGTTATACAATGTACCGGCAGGATAGAATAGCGACGTTTGGTAAGACACGGGGTGGCAGTCTATGTAGTTTTGTAAACAACTGCTGGTGCACGATATCTAAGGAAGTCTCGAGCTATTTCTCACCTGAGGTAGAGTTTATCATGATAAGCTGCAGACCACACTACCTACCTGGAGAGTTTTCATCTATATTCCTTACAGCTGTTTACATACCACCACAGTCAGAGGCTGGCACTAAGACAGCATTGAATGAGCTGTATTCCGCCATAAGCAAACAAGAAAATGCTCACCAGACTTCCTAGTAGTCGGGGACTTTAATGCAGGGAAACTTAGAAATTTGGTAATCTGATTTATCAGCATGTTAAATGTGCAACCAGAGAGAAAATAACTCTGGACCACCTATACTCCACAGAGATAAATACAAAGCTCTCCCCGCCCTACATTTGGCAAATCTAACCATAATTCCATCCTCCTGATTCCTGCTTACAAAAATTAAAGCAGGAAGCACCAGTGACTAGATCAATAAAAAAGTGGTGAGATGAAGCAGGTGCTAAGCTACAGGACTGTTTTGCTAGCACAGACTGGAAAATGTTCCGGGATTCCTCCAATAGTATTGAGGAGTACGCCACATCTGTCATTGGCTTCATCAATAAGTGCATCGATGACGTCATCCCCACAGTGACCGTACGTACATGCCCCAACCAGAAGCCATGGATTACAGGCAGTATCCGCACTGAACTAAAGGCTAGAGCCGCTAGAGCCGCCGCTTTCAAGGAGCAGGACTCTAACCCGGAAGCTTATAAGAAATCCCGCTATGCCCTCCGACGGCACAATCAAACAGGCAAAGCGTCAATAGAGGACTAAGATTGAATCATACTACACTGGCGCCGATGCTCGTCGGATGTGGCAGGGCTTACAAACCATTACAGACTATAAAGGGAAGCACAGCCGAGAGCTGCCCAGTGATACGAGGGTTACCAAACGATCTAAACTACTTCTATGCTCGCTTTGAGGCAAATAACACTGAAACATGCATGAGAGAACCAGCTATACCGGAAGACAGTGTGATCACGCTCTCCACAGCCGATGTGAGTAAGACCTTTAGACAGGTCAACATTCACAAGGCCGCAGGTCCAGATGGATTACCAGGACGTGTACTGCAAGCATGCGCTGACCAGATAGCAAGTGTCTTCACTGACATTTTTAACCTCTCCCTGTCCGAGTCTGTAATACCAACATGTTTTAAGCAGACCATCATAGTGTTCTTTGGCACAGGCACTAAGGCCACCTGCCTAAATGACTACCAACCTGTAGCACTCACATCTGTAGCCATGAAGTGCTTTGAAAGGCTGGTCATGGCTCACTTCAACACCATCATCACATAATCAAATCAAATGTATTTATATAGCCCTTCGTACATCAGCTGATATCTCAAAGTGCTGTACAGAAACCCAGCCTAAAACCCCAAACAGCAAGCAATGCAGGTGTAGAAGCACGGAAACCCTAGACCCATTCCAATTTGCATACCACCCCAAGAGATCCACAGATGATGAAGTCTCTATTGTACTCCACACTGCCCTTTCCCACCTGGACAAAAGGAACACCTATGTGAGAATGCTATTCATTGACTACAGCTCAGCGTTCTACATCACAGTGCCCCCAATGCTCATCAACAAGCTAAGGACCCTGGGACTAAACACCAACAGTGGTAAATCTGATCACTGACAACAACAAGACTCCCTTGTTCACTCATGACTGCACGGCCAGGCACGACTCCAACACCATCATTAAGTTTGCTTATGACACAACAGTGGTAGGCCTGACCATCGACGAGACCCATCAGGGGTGTGTGCTCAGTCCCCTCCTGTACTGCCTGTTCACTCATGACTGCATGGTCAGGCACGACTCCAACACCATCATTAAGTTTTCCGATGACGCAACAGTGGTAGGCCTGATCACTGAAAATGACGAGACAGCCTACAGGGAGGAGGTCAGAGACCTGGTCGTGTGGTGCCAGGACAACAACCTCTCCCTCAACGTGATCAAGACAAAGGAGATGATTGTGGACTACAGGAAAAAGAGGACCGAGCACACCCCCATTCTTCTCGACGGGGCTGCAGTGAAGCAGGTTGAGAGCTTCAAGTTCCTTGGTGTCCACATCACCAACAAACTAACATGATTCAAGCACACAATGACAGTCGTGAAGCGGGCACAACAAAACCTATTCCCCCTCAAGATTTGGCATGGGTCCTCAGATCCTCAAAAGGTTCTACAGCTGCACCATCTGGTTGCATCACTGCTTGGTATGGCAACTGCTCGGCCTCTGACCACAAGGCACTACAGAGGATAGTGCAAACGGCCCAGTACATCACTGGGGCCAAGCTTCCTGCCATCCAGGACCTCAATACCAGGCGGTGTCAGAGGAAGGCAAATTGTCTAAGACTCCAGCCATCCTAGTCATAGATTGTTCTCTCTGCTACCACACAGCAAGCGGTACCAGAGCGCAATGTCTAGGTCCAAGAGGCTACTAAAACATCTTGTACCCCCAAGCAATAAGACTCCTGAACATCTTGTCAAATGGCTACCCAGACTGTTTGCATTGACCACCCCTCCCCTCTCCACACCACTGCCACTCTGTGGTCATCTATGCATAGTCACTTTAATTAACTCTACCCACATGTACAAACTACCTTAACTAACCTGTGCCCCCACACATTGACTCTGTACCGGCACCCCCCCTGTATATATTGTTATTTTTTACTGCTGCTTTTTAATTACTTGTTACTTTTATCTCTTATTCTTAGAAACTGCACTGTTGGTTAATAATAACATTTGATTTGATTTGAAAATGGTGTGCAAAAATAAAACCGCTAGAATGCAATACCATCAACCAACCACACGATGTCAGTCAAGTACCATAAATTAAACCTGTCAATTGGCATAATTGAAACTAAGACATGTTGAAACCTGAACTCAATAACATGAATTCAATGCTGATGGAACCAATTTTGGCAAAATTCACAAATAAAACAGGATATATTTTCTTACTCTGTTACATATGCACTATTATAACCTGGGTGGTTTGAGCCCTGAATGCTGATTGGCTGACAGCCGTGATATATTAAGCAATAAGGCCCGAGGAGGTGTGATATATGGCCAATATACCATGGCTAAGGGGTGTTCTTACGCACGACGCAACGCGGAGTGCCTGGATACAGCCCTTAGCCGTGGTATATTTGCCATAAACCACACCCCCCCGGGCCTTACTGCTTAAGTATACCACAGGTATGACAAAACATGTATTTTTACTGCTCTAATTAAGTTGGTAACCAGTTTATAATAGTAACAAGGCACCGCGGGGGTTTGTGGTATATGTCCAATATACCATGGTAAGAACAGCACTTAGCGGCGGTGTATTGGCCATATACCACACCCCCTCGGGCCTTATTGCTTAAGTGTAAAACTGATGTTACAGTCAAAAAGAAGCATAACCTATGAAGGTGCTATGATGACGTTCTGTGGTCAGATCCATGGCACTTGTTGCAAGAAGGGTGTCCTGGCAACATTCCCAACTCAACCCATCATATAGGGTGCATGATACATTTTAATACATGCAAATATATATACACTACCGTTCAAAAGTTTGGAGTCACTTAGAAATGTCCTTGTTTTTGAAAGAAAAGCAAAAAAATTGTCCATTAAAATAACATCTAACTGATCAGAAATACAGTGTACAGTGTACAGACATTGTTACTTTTGTAAATGACTATTGTAGCTGGAAACGGCTGATTTTTAATGGAATATCTACATAGGCGCACAGAGGACCATTATCAGCAACCATCACTCCTGTGTTCCAATGGCAAGTTGTGTTAGATAATCCAAGTTGATCATTTTAAAAGGCTAATTGATCATTAGAAAAACCCTTTTGCAATTATGTTAGCACAACTGAAACTGTGGTTCTGATTAAATAAGCAATAAAAATTGCCTTCTTTAGACTAGTTGAGTGTCTGGAGCATCAGCATTCGTGGGTTCGATTACAGGCTCATGTAGATATTCAATTAAAAATCAGATGTTTCCAGCTACAAGTCATTTACAACATTAACAATGACTACACTGTATTTCTGATCAATTTGATGTTATTTTAATGGACACATTGTGCTTTTCTTTCAAAAACAAGGACATTTTTAAGTGACCCCAAACTTTTGAACGGTAGTGTATATACACACTGAACAAAGAAGTTTGGAACCACCAAGACTCTTCCTTGAGCTGGCCGCCTGGCCAAACTGAGCAATCGGTGGAGAAAGGCCTTGGTCAGGGAGGTGACCAAGAACCTGATGGAGAACCTTCCAGAAGGAAAACCATCTCTACACCACTCCATCAATCAGGCCTTTATGGTACAGTAAGTGGCCAGACGGAAGCCACTCCTCAGTAAAAGGCATGATAACCCGTATGGAGTTTGCCAAAAGGCAACTAAAGGACTCTCAGACCATGAGAAACAAGATTCTCTGGTTTGATGAAACCAAGATTTAACTCTTTGGCCTGAATGCCAAGTGTCACGTCTGAAGGAAACCTGGCACCATCCCTACGGTGAAACATGGTGGTGGCAGCATCATGCTGTGGGGAGGTTAATCCGCGGCATGGACTGGGAGACTAGTCGGGATCGAGGGAAAGATAAATAGAGCAAAGTACTGAGAGATCCTTGATGAAAACCTGATCCAGAGCGCTCAGGACCTCAGACTGGGGCGAAGGTTCACCTTCCAACAGGACAACAACCATAAGGACACAGCCAAGACAACACAGGAGTGGCCCAGCCAGAGCCCATAGCACTCGCTCTCTCACAGTTATTATATGTCAATCACTACTACACAACATTATAACAATTGGTAAAAGATGGGTGTCAACAGAAGTTGTGTAGTGTGGTCAGGTACTTTATTTTTCTGCAACATTAATTTGTTGAGTATATAAAAATGTTACCTGATATAAAAGACGTAGTCAGATTTTTTTAGGCCAAATAAAATGCCTTTTTTAATTTTTTTAACTGTAGTCCTGCTATTGAGATGCACCATGCCAGAACCCTTAACAGTATAACTATTTTGTCTTCAATCCAGACATTCAGATATTGTTAAGACAAATAAATCAGCCAAATTAAGAAGATGAAATTAGGTAATTGGCTGGTGGACATCCTTTACCCCCATCCTGCTTGCCTCCCCTTCTCTTGTCAGTAACCATGTCTGTCACCACTGAGCCCACCTACAGTTTCTCCATCCCCTACAAAAGCATACAAACAAGCCAGCAGTGATGTGCAGACAGCTCATAAAATCACAGGGTTTGTCGTTTTAAGATTCTAATCTCTTATGGAAGGATACACGTCACGTCCTCTCTCCTCGTCTCCCTCTCAAAACCTATTGGAGGTCAGAGGGTAGGGACCTCTGTTCTCTCATCCAATTAGTTTTGAGCAGGGGACCTGAGGAGTATACAATAGAGTCCTTCCCTAGGTCTCTGGTTTCATACAGGTAATTGGCAAAAATAAATGCAAACACTTGAGTAAATGAGGGATACAAAGCATATTGAAAGCAGGTGCTTCCACACAGGTGTGGTTCCAGAGTTAAAAAGCAATTAACATCGCATCATGTTTAGGGTCAAGTATAAAAATGCTGGGCAGGACATTAATTTGCCCATTATTTTGGCTACTATGTCTAAGCCCCAATAGGATGACAATGCCCCCACCCACAGGGCACAAGTGGTCACTAAATGGTTTGATGACAATGAAAACGATGTAAACCATATGCCATGGCCATCTCATGTACCAAATCTCAACCCAATTTAACACTTGAGAGATTCTGGAGTGTTGCGTGAGATAGCGTTTTCCTCCACCATCAACAAATAAAACAAATGATGGAATTTCATATGGCATCTCTCCAATAGGTCCAGACACGTGTAGAATATATGCCAAGGTGCATTGAAACTCTTCTGGCCCAACACCCCAAATAAGACACTTTATGTTGGCGTTTCCTTTATTTTGGCAGTTACCTGTACATACCACCTTAATGGATACGTGTGGCATACAGACACGAACTCAAAAGGTATTAGACATTGGCCCTCTCCTCAGGCTCCAGTTTGGCTAGTCAGAGCATCTAATGATAGTAATGAAGGTAGAGACTGGTCTTCTCTCATAATCAACCCGCTGCCTGTGGCTTGCCATCACAGACAGTCTATTCTCCGGCTCCATCCTCAAAAGGACAGAGAAACTCAATGGGGCGTCTTGCTCCTCTTCCAGCAACTGCCGCGTGTCAAAGGCACTGGCAAACTGGTCCGTACGCTCCTGGTAGGTGAAATCCAGCTGTAGCCTTAGGTCCCTGGTGTCATTCCCTGCTGGCAGCTTAAAGGTGGCTTGGACAAAGACCACATACCAGCCTGCCATGGTCACCTGGATGTGAGTCCTATTCTTGGTCAGGAACATACTGCCAATCTCCTTCCCCTCCTCCTCCCACTCCAGCTCACCAAAGATCTGTTTGGTCTGTTTGGTGGGGTGAGAGGCTGTTGGGAACCAAACAATAGAGACAGCAAGGTCAACAAACGGAAGTAAAACAATTACTAAAACAATCAAATGGTCTGGGTCAAACAACAACATCCAAGGTAAGTAGAAAAGGGTAAGTAAAGAACATCTGTATTTATATTTTCCTTTTTTAGTTAGTTATGAACTGACGCAGTAGGCCTATGAACAATGCAAAGTAATGGCTGGGTCACCTTTAAGGAACAAACTGGAATTGGAGGAAGGACTTCTGAGAAATTTCCCCAAGTCTGTGGGACATGGAAGACGGTTTTTGTTTACATTTTTCACAACAACAAAAGACACAAACATGCTCACTCAAAATATATTGTTCTTCTAATGCCAATGAAGCTTCATCAAGCTTGCAAAGTATGGGTCATTCCCTAAACTTGAATACTGCAAACAGGTGCATTCACAACATCTCACACAATAATCAATTGTCACACCCCCACAGTATGATGTAAATATACGCAATCACGCACACACACAAACACTTCCTGCCTTAGTGTGGGGGTGCAGTTTCCTGTAACTCCAGGCTCAGTAATAAACATGTTGAGTGTCAGAGAGGAATGCTGTAGCATTGTTTTGACAAGAAAATATCTGTGCCTTCAAACAAAAATGGTTGTCTTTTTAAATGGCTGTATATATGTCTAACTTTCATTTCCATCCACAGAATGAAGCTTACCATGAATTAGACCTCCACCAGCTCCTGACGGTGATTCAACCGGCTAAAATTAAAAATAGGAAAACCAATTTAACATCCTCTCATGTACTGTTACACCTGAAATAATATAACAATTATAACCTAAATAGGAAAACATGTTGATGGAATATATTGTAGACAATTCTTAATGTTTTCCATTATTTATTTTAAGTGTAAAGTTTGAATCAAACTAATCTTTTGATCTAGCTGTTTTGGCAAATAGGCTGTATAGAACCCTAATCATTTTAACAGATCTGTGCTCAAATACAGCTTTGTATGTCTTGAGTCTGACTCTGGGCTTTGTGATGTTAAAAATTGTTCTCACCTCAAAGCCCAGTCAGGCTTAAGACATGCAGTAACAAAGCTATTTTCTTTTCAGACTGAGCAAAAACAGTAAACTATCTCGCACGAGAGAAGTAACTACATAGAGTAGATACTGTAAGAATTATAACCCACTGTCCTCTAATTGAAAATTAATTCAAATAAATATCCGTTCCATGTTGGAAGTATATGGTCTGTACAGCATTACTCAGCATATAATTTACCTTAGCAGAATAAATCCAGATCAAACACGCTGCATTGACAATCAATGCTGCAAGGACAACCCCGGCAAGTCGAAAGCCTGTGAGACAAGTGTCTTGTGCCATCCCCTCCAGACAGGCTTTTGCAGAACTGTTGATGTGACTGGAAATGAACCAGTTGTGATCAGGTCTCTGACTTTAAGCTGCTATAGGATTTCCTATTCTGTGTTGGGGATTCCAGTAAGAGAGAGAACTGACGCATGAGGGGGGCGTGTTGCAAGTGTGATCATGTCAAATGCATTGGGGGCTGACTAGTATTTTTTTATTAATGATGTATTATTTTTTAGTCTTGCTCAATCTGGTTGGGTGGGCCTGGCAGGGTCTGTGTCCAACCAGGCCTATGCCCCTGAGTGACTCCAATGCTTCCCACATCTAAGTTGGCTGGATGTCCTTTGGGTGGTGGACCATTGTTGATACACACAGGAAACTGTTCAGCGTGAAAACCCCAGCAGTGTTGCTGTTCTTCACACAAACCAGTGTGCCTGACACCTACTACCATCCCCCGTTCAAAGACACTGAAATATTTTGTCTTGCCCATTCACCCCCTGAATGGTACACATACACAATCCATGTCTCAAGGCTTAAAAATCCTTCTTTAACCCGTCTCCTCCCCTTCATCTACACTGATTGAAGTGGATTCAACAAGTGACATCAATAAGGGATCATAGCTTTCACCTGATCAGTCTATGTCATGGAAAGAGTGATTTTAATGTTTGTATACTCTGTGCAGACCATGCCTTCAGGGTTGTTCGTGGAACATTTTTCTGGTGAACAATATTTGTTAAAGTTGCCAATGTGGTGAACCCTCCTCATCCCATCAAGAGAATAAGGTCATAACATATCAGTGTCTAAATCTATGTATGACCTGACAGGTGTGGGTGTAAGCAAACACTTGCATCGTACATGTTATTGTTGGAAGACCGTCACAATGAAGTGACTCATATTGGTCACAACAACCATGTCAACTTTCCCCTCTAGAGGGAATCTCTAAAAAGTAACCCACCATCTAAGCCCTTTCTTAAGTAACCCATCGTGGTTTTCCACTTGCTTTTTCCTTAAGTACTCTATAACAGTAGTGATGTCAATAAGCCCGTTCCTGTGATTATTTAAATAATAAACATGAATTTATAACATGCAGGAAGTTACTTAGTGGTTATGAGGCTCTAACCACACAAAACAGTAGATGGGTGGGCTTTGCCAGGAAATAAGATAATGGGGTTAAATGCATTTACACATACAGTGTATTCAGATCCCTTGACTTTTTCCACATTTTGTTACCATACAGCCTTATTCTAAAATGGATTAAGTAGTTTTTTTCCCCTCATCAATCTAAACACAATACCCCATAATGACAAGCAAAAACTGGTTGAGAAATGTTTACTAATTTATTAAAAAACTGAAATATGACATTTACATTGTCTGTAAATGTCAATGTCAATGACATGTCTGATGAAACCAAGATTGAACTATTTGGCCTGAAAAGTCAAGGGGTCTGAATACTTTCCGAAGGCACTGTGTAGCACAACCAATGACTGAAAGAATACTATAGGCTACACCAAAAGTTATAGAAAAATGTACTGTTTATTAAAGTACAACACAGGTGCACCTGAATGTCCTCAAATAAAGAGGATTGTTATTAGCACTGGGCCTTCACAGCAAGCAGTGAAAATGTTCTCATTAGCTAGGTTTCCATCCAATTGGCGACAGATTTTCATGCGAATATTGAAAAATCCACAAAAACAATATGCGCATTTTCCCACCAGAGGTGTTTTCATCAAATTGACTTGTTGCAGATGAAAGGCTGTGTGTGATGACGGATAACACACAATACCTTTTGTGAATATATTTCCATGTACCGAATAAAAAAAAAGAAGTTAAATGGGTTTCCATCACATTTTCAACTCTACTGATGGTTCTCACAAACATTTTGGCCTTATATAGAGAGTGTGTCCACCATATGCACGCTGTTGGCTAGAGCTCACATTTAGCCTACATGATCACATTATTATGAACAAAAGAGCAAAAATATATATTTGTCAAAATGGCAGCCAAGCATCGATGATCATGTCACCAGAATAAGACCCTCAATATTTATTGGAAAGAAGCATCAAGTTCATCACCTTGCACTTTCACCTCCCTGTGAAGATCATAACTTATTTCATCTGTAGCCTAATAAATGTCATGCTTTCCCAATGAGTCGTAGTGAGAGGGCCACACAACATGTAATCGTGTGACTTCAAGTTTACTTTTATATGATGGTTATTATATCAATATTTGAGCATAAAGGCGTTTTCACAGATGTTTCTCGCATAATTGATTTTACAGACACAAAAATATCCCACTTTGTCTAGCGTATTTTGTTTTGGCGACATTTGGAACATTTACAAAAACATTTTCCGTTACCATTAGGCCTGTCATTATGTTTTTTATCCAACATGTCATTTATACATAAAAGGGTTGGATGGAGACCTAGTTAATGAGTGAAAGTGATGATTCTCGGCTCCAATCAGAGTTGATTTAATAAAATAGAATGACACACCAAATGTTCCGTCCCTACAGCTCTGAATGGTTAGCCGAAACAAGACATTTTCAGGATCGTTAGCGAGTTGCAAGCCTGTGGAAGACTGTAGTATGTGGATCATGAAAAGAGTGCTGGAATCCATCCAGAAAAATGCAGTTTCACATTTCCATCTTGATATGCTGTATACACAGTTGTTTCTGCTCAACATGATTTGTTGTGGCTTTATGGTGTTTCATTTGAAAGCTTAAAAACAGAAAATGTCTATTATAAGGGGATTGAAAAAACAGGACTATAATCAAGTATGATGACGTTTGGCCAAAATGGCTGAATAGGTACAATTCTTTGCATTATCAGTATTGAACAGTATTAACAGTATTAAAAAACAGTATTAAATTAGAAAAACTATTACTCACCAATTGAAAGTCATCAACATAAGAGTATTTCTCTTCGTTATAGATGTTTTTTTTCGTCATGCATGTCAGCACAATCCAATCACAAACAACAGTCACCTTCAAAGAGTATAAACTTGCAATGAATATAAATAAACAATGGTATGCAAAGGACCATGTTCTAGGGAAACCATCTATAAACCCTGTATGAAGGGTAACATTTTACCCATTTAACATATGTATATTGTTGCCATAACGACAACACATACAGCATGTGATTGAAGTACTATATTTACCAAGCCAAGGAGGGCAAGACCAGCACCAACATTCAGCAGTGTTGGCACTATGTTAAATTTTCCAGCCTGAAGCAGAGACATTTAACCAGTTTAACTAGAATACCAGGATTTTATAACTATAACACAATTTCATTCATTATTTTATGACATTCAAATAATCATATCAAAGTTAAAAATGGCTTGGATTGTTTCTATGAAAGCTCACCTGACCAAAAACCATGACATCAAAACGTATTCCAAATCCTTTGATTAATGTCCTTGTCTCTTCATTGTTACCATTTTTGTAATATTTGGCAAATCTGTGGGAAAAGAAAGGCACAAAGAGTGTTGCCAAAAATCATCTTAAAAAAACAAATGGACATCAATATTTACACTACCTATGGTTGTAATAATTTGGGGTCAGAGATAAATCTGATAAATCTATCTATCGATGTGGTTGTAGTCAAAAAACGAAAGTTCAACCCCTATACCTGAAGTTGTATCCAGGCGCCACATTGTTCACTGGGTCCTTGTTGTCCAGGCGACGGAAGGTGTACCTAGGCACACACCAGCTGCTTGGCATGTCCAGATCACATTCCCAACGGATCTGGACACCCATAACCCCACCCTAGACAAAGACAATCAACGTAGATAAGGAGTATACAGTTGACATGGATTTTACAAATGAAAACCAGCTGAGACATAAGATGCTATGCTGCATGTTAGATAACTCGACATGCATCAAAATGCCATAAGATATATCATGACATTTTTACTAATATACACTGAGTACACCAAACAGTAGGTACACCTTCCTAATACTGATTTGCAACCCCCCCTTTTTTCCCTCAACACAGCCTGAATTCGTCGGGGCATGGACTCTACAAAAAGCATGTCGAAAGCATTCTGCAGGGATGTTGGCCCATGTTCACTCCAATGCTTCCCACAATTGTGCCAAGTTGGCTGGATGTCCTTTGGGTGTTGTACCATTCTTGACACACACGGGAAACTGTTGAGTGTGAAAAACCCAGCAGCGCTGCAGTTGTTGACAGAAACCGCCGTGCCTGGCACCTACTACCATACCCCGTTCAAAGTCACTTAAATCTTGTCTTGTCCATTCATCATATGAATGGTACACATACACAATCCATCTATCAATTATCTCAAGGCTTAAAAATCCTTCTTTAACCTTTCTCCTCTTCATCTACACTGATTGAAGTAGATTTAACAAGTGACATCAATAAGGGATCATAGCTTTCACCTGGATTCACCTGGTCAGTCTGTCATGGAAAGAGCAGGTGTTCTTAATGTTTTGTACACTCAGTGTAGACCATGCCTTTAGGGTAGTTTGCAGAAAAATATTCCTGTGAACAATATTTGTCAAAGTTGCCAATGTGGTTAACCCTCATCCCATCAAGAGAATAGGGTCATGACATATCAGGGTCTAAATCTACATATGACCTGATAGGTGTGGACGTAAGCAAACACTTGCATCGTACATGTTATGGGAAGCCGTTTTTTAGGCTGAAAGACAGTAAGTAACAATGTTCTTAATGTTTTGTCTACTCAGTGTATATCCCCATTTTACCAAATGTTAAATAACTTGGGAGTTTTTAAAAAGAAGCAGGCACTTACATGGACAGCCATGGTCTGAAAGTCCTCATTGGCCTCTGTGACCATGTCTTTGAGTCTGAAGATCGGGCAGTCTGGGTCAGTGATGCGATTGAATACACATTGTTCCAAGTAAGTCTTGTTGACATAGGGTAAGATATTCCTTCTGTATAACAGACAAAATATCATAGTTATAGTGTTACATGCAGTTGTTCTGACTGCAATTCCACATAGCTTATTACTCGATGGCCCAATGCAACAAATATTGGTATTGCTTTATTTAGATCATCTGTAGATCCTCTACAGACTATCAGCAACATTTCAACTACACTATATATACAGAAGTATGTGCACAACCCTTCAAATTAGTGGATTCGGCTATTTCAGCCACACCCGTTTATGACAGGTGTATAAAATCGAGCGCACAGCCATACAATCTCTGTTGGCATTAGAATTGCCTTACTGAAGAGCTCAGTGACTTTCAATGTGGCACAGTCATAGGATGACACCTTTCCGACAAGTCAGTTGGGCAGATTTCTACCCTGCTAGAGCTGTAAGTGCTGTTATTGTGAAGTGGAAATGCCTAGGAGCAACAAGGACCGAACAGCCGCACACAAGCGCAATGCCAAGCACCATTGGACTCTGGCGCAGTGGAAGCATGTTTTCTGGAGTGATGAATCACGCTTCACCATCTGGCAGTCTGACAGACGAATCTGGGTGTGGCGGATGCAAGGAGAACGCCATCTGCCCCAATGCATAATGGTAACTGTACAGTTGGGTGGAGGAGGAATGATGGTCTGTTTTTTTTGTGTTTTTGTTCATGGTTCGGGCTAGGCCCCTTAGTTCCAGTGAAGGGAAATCTCATCGCTACAGCATACAATGACATTCTTGACGATTCTGTGTTCCTACTTTGTGGCAACAGTTCGGGGAAGGCCCTTTCCTGTTTCAGCGTGCACATAGCAAGGTCCATACAGAAATATGTTGAGATTGGTGTGGAAGAACTTGACTGGCCTGCACAGAGCCCTGGCCTCAACCCCATTGAAAACCTTTGGGATGAATTGGAATGACTGGGGGACCAACTCATATTCATGCACAGGATTTTGGAATGAGATGTTTGACAAGCAGTGTCCACATACTTTTGGTCATGTAGTGCATCTACTTATCCTAACCCTAAACTTAACCCTTATCCTAACTTTAACCCTCACACTTATTCTAAACCTAACCATAACCGTAGCAAGCAGTTAATTATCCAGAATATGCCAATAAAGTGTGACCCAAATCTTACATGGAATTTAGCTCGTAACATATTTATCAAGTCACAGAAATGTTTAACCTTGACTTACTTATTGAAGTTGAATTTGGGGTACCGGATGCTGTTCTTTATAAGCACTGTGAAGTTCTCTGCATCTGCCAACATTGGAGGACTAAAGAAAATTATATTGTTAAATTATTAAAACATTCTAGATGGATTATGTAAAATGAAAGCAAATACAACCTTTTCCACCTTGGCACTCAATAGTTCTTACTTGGGAGGTTCCTTATCTAACTCAAGCGGGCACCAAGCCAGAACCTCACATGTCTTATCCACAGCTGAGTACTTCACACATTTCCCAGTCTGAACACCTGAGGGGAGATGGTCACTTTAAAGGAGAACGTCAGTGAAAAACAATCATGTGACTCTCATTCTACAAGTAAGTGGTAGACTGTCTTTAAATCTAATTAACACATTGAGAGCTTGGGACTATAAGGTTCTATCTGCAAAAATATGACAGATTATTGGCTTTACATTTCCAATGTTGTCAGCAATTTGTATAATGTATTATTTTGAACTTTAAATACCCCAATTTATGTTGAGTACTATATATAGTTGAATTCGGAAGTTTACATACACCTTAGCCAAATACTTTTAAACACAGTTTTTCACAATTCCTAGTAAAAAATCCCTGTCTTAGTCAGTTAGGAACACCACTTTATTTCAAGAATGTTAAATGTCAGAATAATAGTAGAGAGAATTATTTATTTCAGCTTTTGTTTCTTTCATCACATTCCCAGTGGGTCAGAAGTTTACATACACTCAATTAGTATTTGGTAGCATTGCCTTTAAATAGTTTAACTTGGGTCAAACATTTCGGGTAGCCTTCCACAAGCTTCCCAGTAAGTTGGGTGAATTTTGGCCCATTTCTCCTGACAGGTGGGTGGGATGACCGGTAATATTCTGCTTTTACAAAATTTAATGCGGTTTTCAAATGAAACACAATACCTTGCTCCAAATCAATTCTAAAAGCTTTAACAAGAGCATGGTAGTGTGTTTCATTTGAGTCAGGTTTGTATGCCTCCTTGCTCGCACATGCTTTTTCAGTTCTACCCACAAATTTTCTATGGGATTGAGGTCAGGGCTTTGTGATGGCCACTCTAATACCTTGACTTTGTTTTCCTTAGGCCATTTTGGTTGGAAAACTAGTTTTAATGACTCCAACCTAAGTGTATATAAACGTCCGACTTCAACTGTAGGTAGAGAACATTGAACAGAACAAGGCTATGTCCCCCCAGAATTGTTTAAAAAAAATGCAGATAGAACCTTACAGTGCCCCTTGACTTTTTCAACATTTTGTTGTGTTACAGACTGAATTTGAAATGGATTAAATTGAGATTTGGTGTCACTGGCCTACACACAATACCCCATAATGGCAAAGTGGAGTTATGTTTTTAGAAATGTAATTATAAATGAAAAGCTGAAGTATATTGAGTCAAAAAGTATTCAACCCCTTTGTTATGGCAAGTCTAAATAAGTTCAAGAGAAAAATGTGCTTAATAAGTCACATAATAAGTTACATGGACTCTGTGTGCAATAATAGTGTTTAATAATGATTTTTGAATGACCACCTGATCTCTGTATCCCACACATACAATTATCTGTAAGGTCCCTCAGTCGAGCAGTGAATTTCAAACCCAGATTCATCCACAAAGATCAGGGAGGTTTCCCAATGCCTAGCAAAGAAGGGCACAAGGCCAAATGTACACTGGAGTTGCTTACCAAGACATTGAATGTATGGCCTAGTTACAGTGTTGACTTAAATCAGCTTGAAAATGTATGGTAAGACTTGAAACTGTCTGTCGAGCAATGATCAACAACCAACTTGACAGAGTTTAAAGAATGTGTGCAAAGCTCTTAGAGAGACTTACCCAATAATACTTACAGTTGTAATCACTGCCAAAGGTGATTCTAACATTTATTGACTCAGTGGTGTGAATACCTATGTAAATTAGATATTTCTGTATTTCATTTTCTATAAATTAGCAAAAACGACAAACATGTTTTCACTTTGTCATTATGGGGTATTGTGTGTAGATGGGTGATTTTTTTATTTATTTAATCCATTTTGAATTCAAGCTGTAACACAACAAAATGTGAAATAAGTCAAGGGGTATGAATACTTTCTGAAGACACTGTAGTGCCAAGCTCTCAACATATGACATGGTACTGTAATGATTATTGAATGGTAATGCTCAGTTGGTAGATCATGTCACTTGCAATGCCAGGGTTGTGGGTTCGATTCCCACGGGACCAGTATGAAAAAAGTATGAACATGTATGTAGTCATTACTGTAAAGTTGCTCTGGATAAGAGCGTCTGCTAAATGACTAAAATGTCAAATGTAATGCTACCCTCTAGTGACAACACAAGGCCTTTTTCTTTTACAGAAAGCCTTATAGTCTACATCTCAAACGTAGAACAAGGATTAGATCATAATATATGATAACTCAGATATAGAAATGGATCAATGACAATTTTCCCAATGTCAAAATCTTAATATCCTTACCATTGCCTCGGGTATCACGTGAGCCAGCCTTGCAGTCCCTGTCTGAGGTGCAGTCAAAACCAGTTTTTGGGACCTGAACGCATGACAGCATGAGTGTAATTTCTTTAAGCTTGAAAATACATCTTAGACACAGTACAGAACTTCAACCTCTATGAGAACCAAAAACAGGTCCCCTAAAAATGTTGTCCAGAAATGACCTCAATGGACAGAAAGGGGTACACCTCCCTAGACCCAAGAACAAAAGCATGTTTTCCTAAAACAGGATGTGTGATTTAATGAGAGACAACATAAAGCTAATAATACATTGCTTATGTATATAAATCCTACAGCCAATTTTCTAAGAAAAATTTGACGTAAAACATTTGCAAATAGATTTTTATAGTGTATCTTTAACTTGTCTATCATGCACATGACTCGAGGGCTGGACTTCATCCAATAGAAAGCATTAGTATTGGTGTCTTTTTGTAGGCACTAATGGAGGCTTACTCGTTGGCCAAAACCTATAGATTCTGACTGGTCAGATAGCGAACAACAATGACAAGAAGCTGAGGAATCGTAGGTGGCTCGTTTCAGCTCGTGGGTATCTTATTATTAATACCATGTCTTGTTTTGATTTATGTCCAGACCCGGTGTCAGAACCAAATCAGTTGGACGGGCATTAGATTTCCAAAGGTGGGCCCGTTTCCATTTCACGGGACCTCCTATGTGTACACACACTTTTTACATGAGTGTTATCGTAAAGCCCGTAGGCAGCTCATGAGTGTTATCGTAAAGCCCGTAGGCAGCTCATGAGTGTTATAGTAAAGCCCGTAGGCAGCTCATGAGTGTTATAGTAAAGCCCGTAGGCAGCTCATGAGTGTTATCGTAAAGCCCGTAGGCAGCTCATGAGTGTTATCGTAAAGCCCGTAGGCAGCTCATGAGTGTTATCGTAAAGCCCGTAGGCAGCTCATGAGTGTTATCGTAAAGCCCGTAGGCAGCTCATGAGTGTTATCGTAAAGCCCGTAGGCAGCTCATGAGTGTTATCGTAAAGCCCGTAGGCAGCTCATGAGTGTTATCGTAAAGCCCGTAGGCAGCTCATGAGTGTTATCGTAAAGCCCGTAGGCAGCTCATGAGTGTTATCGTAAAGCCCGTAGGCAGCTCATGAGTGTTATCGTAAAGCCCGTAGGCAGCTCATGAGTGTTATCGTAAAGCCCGTAGGCAGCTCATGAGTGTTATAGTAAAGCCCGTAGGCAGCTCATGAGTGTTATAGTAAAGCCCGTAGGCAGCTCATGAGTGTTATAGTAAAGCCCGTAGGCAGCTCATGAGTGTTATAGTAAAGCCCGTAGGCAGCTCATGAGTGTTATAGTAAAGCCCGTAGGCAGCTCATGAGTGTTATAGTAAAGCCCGTAGGCAGCTCATGAGTGTTATAGTAAAGCCCGTAGGCAGCTCATGAGTGTTATCGTAAAGCCCGTAGGCAGCTCATGAGTGTTATAGTAAAGCCCGAAGGCAGCTCATTAGTGTTATAGTAAAGCCCGAAGGCAGCTCATGAGTGTTATAGTAAAGCCCGTAGGCAGCTCATGAGTGTTATAGTAAAGCCCGAAGGCAGCTCATGAGTGTTATAGTAAAGCCCGAAGGCAGCTCATGAGTGTTATAGTAAAGCCCGTAGGCAGCTCATTAGTGTTATCGTAAAGCCCGAAGGCAGCTCATGAGTGTTATAGTAAAGCCCGTAGGCAGCTCATTAGTGTTATAGTAAAGCCCGAAGGCAGCTCATGAGTGTTATAGTAAAGCCCGTAGGCAGCTCATGAGTGTTATAGTAAAGCCCGAAGGCAGCTCATGAGTGTTATCGTAAAGCCCGTAGGCAGCTCATGAGTGTTATAGTAAAGCCCGTAGGCAGCTCATGAGTGTTATCGTAAAGCCCGAAGGCAGCTCATGAGTGTTATAGTAAAGCCCGTAGGCAGCTCATGAGTGTTATAGTAAAGCCCGTAGGCAGCTCATGAGTGTTATAGTAAAGCCCGTAGGCAGCTCATGAGTGTTATAGTAAAGCCCGAAGGCAGCTCATGAGTGTTATAGTAAAGCCCGAAGGCAGCTCATGAGTGTTATAGTAAAGCCCGTAGGCAGCTCATGAGTGTTATCGTAAAGCCCGAAGGCAGCTCATGAGTGTTATAGTAAAGCCCGTAGGCAGCTCATGAGTGTTATAGTAAAGCCCGTAGGCAGCTCATGAGTGTTATAGTAAAGCCCGTAGGCAGCTCATGAGTGTTATCGTAAAGCCCGAAGGCAGCTCATGAGTGTTATAGTAAAGCCCGTAGGCAGCTCATGAGTGTTATCGTAAAGCCCGTAGGCAGCTCATGAGTGTTATAGTAAAGCCCGTAGGCAGCTCATGAGTGTTATCGTAAAGCCCGAAGGCAGCTCATGAGTGTTATAGTAAAGCCCGTAGGCAGCTCATGAGTGTTATCGTAAAGCCCGTAGGCAGCTCATGAGTGTTATCGTAAAGCCCGTAGGCAGCTCATGAGTGTTATAGTAAAGCCCGTAGGCAGCTCATGAGTGTTATCGTAAAGCCCGTAGGCAGCTCATGAGTGTTATCGTAAAGCCCGAAGGCAGCTCATGAGTGTTATAGTAAAGCCCGAAGGCAGCTCATTAGTTTTGGGTAGATGGTGGAAGAGGTTGATGAGTTCGAATTAAGCAGCGTGTTGAAAACATTTGGTAAAGACGAATGTTCTGAATGGACAACAGTAGTGTCGAAAACTGGAACAAAAAGTGAAATTGTCTAAAATGACAGTGGAGGATACATGTTGTGGAGTACAGCAGGTCAGCCACCAGGGAGAGACTTGTCGAGGCCTGGTGACAGAAGGAGTCTACATCACGAGGCGATGGCTCCCTCTGCTGGACGTGCCATGTCTCGACGGGCTCTCCGGCCAGGACTAATTGGGGCTGATTGTGGTTTGCGAGTAATCAAGGGCTGATTGCTCACCAGCTGGACGAGTCCCATAAAGCTGCCAGAAGGGCAGCACATGGGAGAAGGGACTGGGGGAAGAAAGGTTACTCCCTTAAAGTTGGGGATGGTACAAGAGATAAAAGTAGGGAGCTCAGTTTTTGTTCCCCACAGGATACAGCAAGACCCGGAGCCCAGAGAGGGTCTCATAGGGGAGACCTACTCTTTTCTTTTAATTTGTTATTCAAATAAACACCCTTGAAACCGAGCTAATCCTACTCTGTCCGTGTCTGATCTGTGTAAACGTTTTGACCAAACCCCCTGGTCTGCCACCGTGTGTAAATTATAATGAATCACTTCTTGTTGGGAAGCGGTTGTTGAGTAAGGATGCATTTGAGGAAACCCATTTGAGGTGTCATAAATGGTGAAGTATGTGCTTGGAAACATGGAGTCTGTTAGTGACCAGGAGTGGTCTTATTTTGATTCATTGTATTTCTGACGAGCAGAGGAAAATTGCAATGGGCCTCAAAAGAATCCGGACAACAGAATATTTGTGTTTTGAACTTTGGAGTAGAGCACGCGTCAAAGGACTCATCTCAGGGATGACGACGGATGTTATCGTGGAGAAATTACAAGATTATGTTAATGTTATTGCATCAAATGGTTGTTTTATGCAACCAAATAACATTTTTTAAACTCTGTGTGAACTGAGAGGAGCTTCTGAGATTTAACTCTAGCAACTGATTTATGATGGTCTTGTCCTCTCTCGGAGCCCACACTCCATAGAATGAGTTGGTGTTTATGTGCCGGGAAGTACCAGGGTGGAGATGGCTCCGGTATGGATAATGATGTTGTATTCGGCACATGTGACTAATAAGATTTGATTTGATGAGAGGAACTTTGTTTTGGGAGCCCGACCCTGGTTTCTACACAATGAGAACAGTCTTTACAGTCTGCTGTGAATTATTAGTATCTTTTATACAAATCCTATCCTTGTGACCCATTCCATACATCTGATGTTTGTCATGAACATTCAGGAAGGTGTACTTTGCTGTGAAATGCTGTGGCTCAAATCCACTCATTGGGCTCTCAACGATTCATCTAGGGGTGATTCATCTAGGGGTGATTCATCTAGGGGTGATTCATCTAGGGGTGATTCGTCTAGGGGTGATTCGTCTAGGGGTGATTCGTCGACCAGCTTCATTATTGCAATAATGAATCAATGTTATTAATACGTTTTGAATAAAGTAATATCCTGATTGGTGATCTTGTCTCTCCTCATTATTGATTAGAATGTCCACGACAGTGTTCAGGTTGAATACCTGAAGAGAATTCCTGGCGTGGTTGGTGCCCGGCGTCTGACCTGCTGGGTGAATGGAGAAAAAGGAGAAAGTCTGTCGGTCCTGTTGTTTTTTGATGAAGAGCAAATACCTACGCATGTGAAGCTTGGTTGTGTAAGATACACTGCAGTGGCTTGGGGACAAAAGCTCTTACGGCGTAAGTATCGTAAAGGAGTTGGCCATGTTTCAAGTGTGTGCAGACAAACAGAGTATACTGAAGAACGGTGTGCAGAAGGACGACAGTGTTGCAATTGTGGTGGGGATCATGATCCTGAGTTCCTGGAGTGCTTTGTAAGGGTGAAGAAAATTGAGGTGGCAAAAGTTTGACCGCTCTATCAAATCTCCTATATTTAGGTGATCAAAAGAGATGGTAGTGGATACACCTC
Source organism: Oncorhynchus keta (assembly GCF_023373465.1). Lineage (NCBI taxonomy): Eukaryota > Metazoa > Chordata > Actinopteri > Salmoniformes > Salmonidae > Oncorhynchus > Oncorhynchus keta. The sequence continues at coordinate 15,490,223 of NC_068429.1, forward strand.
AGCCTGTAGTAAATGTTTGCTGCCAGACAAAAGATACCCTGTGTGTTAAAAAGGTGGATTTTGTTGAGTTCATTGCCACAGTTATAAACTGTACAGCACAAGTCAAAAAAAGAAGTCGACGAAACTAGACATTATTGTGGCTGCAGAAGAAAAGTTTTTGGGACTCCGGGATTTTACATTGGAAGACTTGGAATGGGTACTGGTGCCAGAGGACCCGCCCTCCCAGGATCCCCTTGAGCCTGTGTAGGGACCAGATCTGTTTGATTTATTTTTCACAGAAAAGTTGTTTGACTATTATTTATTTTTTGGTAGTTCGAAGAAGAAGAAGCTTATTGGTTTCAAGTTTGGGGAAGCTTGCAATTTATCCTACCATTTCCACCGACCTGCGTGCCAGTTATGACTATTTATATATTTCCGTGGAATAGTTTCATTTTAATAATAAAGTTTTTGTTTCTCAAAATCATTGTCACGTGGTTAATCATAAAAATCTGAAGTAAAATTATAAAAATCTCAAATTAAACTATGGTGGGTGCACTAGACTCTGCAATATGGACACATTGATACACTGTGATCCATTGGTGGCTAAAGAAATGAGAGCATAGAACTAAAAAGATAGCCTATAGGCTAATGCAACAGTAGGCCTATAACTTCCAACATGAACTAAGTAAAATACATAGACCTAAAGCCTACAAATAAAAGAGTAGAAAATATCCTGACAAAAATTCTGGTTCTTTCAATCACATTAATCTCTCTTCTCTGCCTGTCTGCCACCTTTTCTATCTGTCTTGACTTGAACTATTGCTAGTGAAGTTCAACATTGTATCAAATTATCACAGGGTCTGGCCAGAAGCTGTCGCTAACAAACTTGCAACATATCACTAGCCTATTCCGGGCCCTCAAAGTTTCCTGTGCCAGTGAGATTTATTTTTATGACGTTTCCACTGGACATATAGGATCATCAGATCATAATATTTTGCTCTTTCACACTGAGGCTTGGTGAAAGAGCAAAATATGATGTTGGAAAAACAAATTAAATACGGAGGAACTACAGTATCATTCACAATGGATGTTAAAAAACAGACTTTGTTGACTTGTGTGAGGTGAAGAAAAAATGTGTGGTGTATGTGGTGAGTTAAGACAATCAGAAATAAGATATATGCAATGCATTCTGGAGACTCACCATGTCTTCGCCACACCCCCCTCCCCTTTTTCTTGATGCAATATTTTAAATTATACTCAAGACACGTTATCTTCACACGCTTTTCACAGACAGCCACAACTCAAATCAGCTAGACCTATTCAGCTAGACCTATTGCCCAGCGCACTCCCCAAATAGAGGCTTCCTAAACACACTTGTGATTTGAAATTATCCACAGCTATTTATTTTTTTAAAGAAGTTAATGATACTATGTGGCTAAGTCATGCTTCCTGGTGAAGTATTTTGAATGATTTTACTTAGACAAGAGTAATTATATATATATATATAATTACTCTTGTCTAAGTAAAATCATTCAAAATACTTCACCAGGAAGCATGACTTAGCCACATAGTATATATATATATATATATGTTTGGTGAAACATAACTTTACATCAGGGCAAACCAGCATCCTAACAGTGCACTGTGCACCTGCCAACTTTCTTTTCTAGAGGCTGAAACCAGAGATCTGTATATAATGATGACAAGTTCATGTCTCCGGCATTTGTTCCAAAGGAGGGAAGGCAGGCGACAAGCTTAGGTCTGCATATTATTTCCATAGAAGCCCATTGAGCTTATAAAGGACAGATTTTGGTGCGAGTGAGCCCTCTCACTTCGCCTCTTCCTCTCTGCTGAAACTATATTACTGGAGAAAGCGTCAGAGCGAGTGAAACAGCACCCCCCTATATTTAGCCCATTAATCTGATGCTGTCTGGTCAGAAATAGTATGACATGCGATACTCTTTTGTTCCAGACAGCATCAGATACATGTTCTACACATAACAAGACAGAGAGATGCTGTTTTATTCACTTGGTGCTTTAACTGAGATTGATGCGTCTTTCTGTTGGCGCACGTCTTGGCCATCATAGACTCAGTGGGTTTTGTCCAACATGTCTCCGGACCTACACTACAGGTGAAAAGTTTTAGAAACACCTACTCATTCAAGGGAATTTCTTTATTTTTACTATTTTCTACATTGTAGAATAATAGTGAAGATATAAAAACTATGAAATAACACATATGGACTCATGTAGTAACCAAAAAAAGTATTAAACAAATCAAAATATATATTTGAGATTCTTCAAATAGCCACCCTTAGATCTTATCTGTCGCGAAAAATGTCAGTTCATCACTGTGGATGGTTTGTACTCTGACAACTTGACTGTGAGTTTCAGTGTTCCTTAAGGTTCTGTTATAGGACCACTATTGTTTGTATAATATATTCTACCTCTTGGTGATGTCATTCAGAAACACAATGTCAACTTTCACTGCTATGCGGAGGACACATCTGTAAATTTCGATGAAACATGGTGAAGCCCCAAAATTGCCTACGCCGGAAGCCTGTGTTTCAGACATAAAGAAGTGGGTGCCGGCAAATATTTTACTTTTAAACTCAAAACAGAGATGCTATTTCTAGGTCCCAAGAAACAAAAATATCTGCTGTCGGATCTGAAAATTAATCTTGATGGTTTACAGTCATCTCAGATAAAAAACTGTGAAGAACCTTAGTGTTACTTTGGACCTCTCTCTTTTTATGATCATAAGCTTTACTGTCTGGTTACCCAGATAAAGCACTAAATAAACTTCAGTTAGTGCTAAACACAGCTGCTAGAATCTTGACTAGGACCCCAAAAAATTATCATATTACTCCAGTGCTAGCCTCTCTACACTGGCTTCCTGTTAAGGCTAGGGCTGATTTCAAGGTTTTACTGTTAACTTACAAAGCATTACATGGGCTTGTGCCTACAGTACCCATCTCTCCAATTTGGTGCTGCCATACATACCCAAAGGTAGACTACTGTCTCAAGATGCAGGCCTCCTTATTGTCCCTCGAATTTCTAAACAAACAGCTGGAGGCAGGGCTTTCTCCTATATAGCTACATTTTCATGGAATGGTCTGCCTATCCATGTGAGAGACGCAGACTCTGTCTTGACCTTTAAGTCTTTCCTTATATTTTGTTGTTGTGCTTTTTCTCACCAATTTCGTGATATCCAATTGGTAGTTACATTCTTGTCCCATTGCTGCAACTCCCCTACAGACTCGGGAGATGCAAAAGTCGAGAGCCATGCATCCTCCGAAACACGACCCTGCCAAGCCGCACTGCTTCTTAACACACTGCTCGCTTAACCCGGAAGCCAGCCGCATCAGGAATACATGGCCTGATGACTCCTGGTTGTGCCCAGTCCACCTGGTTGTACTGCTGCTCCAGTTTGAACAGTTCTGCCAGCGGCTATGGAACCCTGACCTGTTAACTGGACATGCTACCTTGTCCCATTAATTTCTCCCATAAGAATGGCCAACGAACCAGAGGTAGAAAATGGAAATAAAATGCAATTTTCTAGGACTAAAAGCTGTCCAGCAAAATTACAAGACAATAAAACAATATTGAGTAATGACTAGCTGCTATGAAAACCTTAGGAATGCATACTGTTAGCCAAATAGAGGCTTTCTGTTATCTAACTCACACACAAACATTTTGGCTTTAGCCATTGTCCTTGAAAATATCCATTCCGGGTGCACACAGGCATAAGCACTCAGACATTCTCACTTCCCCAAAGTCATTGGACAACTTATCCTAGATCCCCAAAGTCAATTAGAAACTACATTCTTATAGCGCATCTTTAACTTCTCTATCATGCACATGACTTGAGGGTTGGACTTCATCTAATAGAGAGCAATAGTAATGGTGTCTTCTTGTAGGCACTAAACGGAGGCTTACTCCGCTATGGCTCGTTGACCAAAGTATGTAGACGAATTGGCTGACCAACATCATGACAATGAAGGCACGAATCGATGTGGCCGGAAGGCGTGCATTGTTATGATTCTGAACGGTCACATAGCTAGCAACAATGAAAAGAAGCTGCCATGTGGGGAATAGTAGGTGGCTCGTTTCAGCTCATTGTATCTTGTTATTGATACCATGTCTTGTTTTGAGGCATTTTGACTGAAAATGCTAATATGGCTAAAATTGGCTAGCGAGCTAACCAACAACTGTAATTAAGTATTTGAGAAACAAAAAGTGCTCATTGTACAAATGTATTTAGGTTTTCAATAAACATTTGGACATGAAATATAGTTTACATGTTGTCGAAATTCTAAGCCAACCCTGTCTGTTTTGCCCCATAGTTTTGCGCGTGTCGGTTTAGTTGCTAAACAACCAACCAGTCTATTGGGAAATTAATGGGTTTTTGTAGGATTTGGGGATAGACACCGAGAATAAAGTATATGGTAAACGCAGGCTAGGAGATCTTGTATGTTTTGTTCTATGAGAGGATCTTAATCAACTAACATCGCTTTTTGTGCTTCTTTTGAAGCGTTGAATCAAAATAAGCACAAAGCACATAAAGGCTTCAAAATTCATGAAGGTCATGTTAACTGACTGACATTATCTCATAGAACAAAACATATAAGCTCTACTAAGCCTGTGTTAACCTCAGACCTTATTTTCTCTGTTTATCCCAAAACCCATTCTTTCCACATTCATTTCCCCCAAAAGAAACGGCCAACAAACCTGAGGTAGAAAATGCAAAAAAAAAGTAGAATAATTTAGGACTACAAGCTGTCGAGCTCTATTACAAGACAATAAAACAATAGTGAGTTGCAATAAAATCCTTTAGGAATGCATACTGTTAGCCAAATAGAGTCCTTCAGTTATCTAAGTCACACACACATACATTTAGGCTTCAGCCATTGTCTTTGAAAATATCCATTCTGTCTGCACACAGGCACAAGCACTCACATTCTCACTTCCCCAAAGTCATTGTACAACTTATCCTAGATGTTGTAATAAAATTGAAGTTTTAGATCAAAATGTATAAAGTAGAGCCTTTTCCATTAACGTATCTTCAGGTGGATGGGATATTCAGTATGTTAGATAGGCCGTCATTGTAAATAATAATTTGTTCTTAACTGACTTTCCTAGTTAAATAAAGGTTCAATTTTAAAAAATGTCTTACCTCTGGACAGTGCGACTGAGTTTGGTTCAGAGTGATGAGCAGGTTCGTCAACACAAAGAAAGAGTTCTCCTCCTGCCACAAATCAAAAAACTCTAATTACTTCTCTCAAACATACAATCATCATGGGTTTGGCCTATTCACATGGCTTTTGCTTGAAATAAAGTTAGTAGGACACAGTTGTTTCATCTCTGACACACATTCCATGTTTTAGTCTGAGCAGCGGTACACCACTCCCAATGGATTTTATATTTTATTTTTGTACAGGGTCACCCCAACTGACCCAAAAGCCCAAATGTGCACAAAGCTAAAGTGAAACAAGCAGGAACCATAAAACACCACTGTGCCAGTGAAGTTGAGGTCACACCCACCACGTTGGGTGGCAGTCAGCCTGGCAGCAGGTGACTGGGAGAAGTAAAGGGTCCCTGTATTTGGTGGTGGTGATTGCAATAGATCAGGCCTATACCTCATCTTCTATACGTATGGGTGATACCTGTGGTGGGATGACATAGTCTGCCACATCCCAGATTCGCAGACCCAGGTCAGAAGTGTTGGTCAGGGCGATGCCCTTCACCTTGGTCGTGACAGAGCTGAGGACTGCATCCGTGTCCTGGTAGCCTTTGTTCAGCACACAGACATACCTGCATAGGTGTGCAAGGGGGATGCAAAGAGGTGGTCAATGCATTATGGGCTTACCTTTATTCCCAGGTCCATGGGGCTTAAAAGTATAACATGGGGTGAATCACAGAGATATCATTGTATTTTTTTTATATAAAATGTATGAAAATAAGTGAAATATTGCCCAAAACATATTGTGGCTATGATGGCAGTATAGGAAGGGGTACTGACGAAACCACTTTGTTTGATTAGTAAACGTAGGTCAATGTGAAATTGTTAGAATGTCATGTGGTCTTTATGCGACACTTACCCGATCACATATGCAATCACTAAAGCCTGCGTGATTCTGTTGAGGGTTCCAACCTTGAAGCTCCGAATTACAAGAATTTTCGGTGTTGAATATTCGAAAAAACATTGACAGATGGACGCACAACATCCCCTCGTTTTCATCATGTTTGCTGCCTCCGAAAAAAGGGGATTAAAAACGCTATTTTGTATCCTCTTAAAAAACGAGATAGCCCGACCGGTTTATTAAGGATATCTTCCTTGTATGTCACGGGTTTTCGAAAAAAAAAACAGGGCAGTTTAACTTTCACGGTCGGTGCAACCAGGGATCCTTGGGACGTCCCGAACCCCAGTGAAGTTGAAATGTAAAATGGTTGAGGGTTATGCTTAGGTAGCCTAAGGGTTGTGGAAGGGTTTATGGTTAAAGTAAGGGTTTAGTCCCAAGGATCCCGGATAGCACGAACCGAACTTTAACCCCACTGTAATGTCCCTGTCTTCCGCACACGTTTAGATTGAAGCGGTTCCCTTTTTATTTCCCAATAATGAAACGAGCTACTTTGAGCTGACGCATAATTTTTCATATTTGGTACCCTTTGCCAAACTGTTGGTGGCGGTAGGCAGGGGCGCCACTTTGGTTTCAGAAGTGGGGGGCACATAACCTGGCGGGAGGTCCTCCTATCAACCTTTGGTACCCTTTGCCAAACTGTTGGTGGCGGTAGGCAGGGGCGCCACTTTGGTTTCAGAAGTGGGGGGCACATAACCTGGCGGGGGGTCCTCCTACAGAATTTTTGGGGCCACCTAAAGCTAATTTCCTGCCTTTTTACACAGGCCAATATATAGAACAAAAAGTAAGCAAAAATGCCCACAGTCATCAAGCTAGGTAGGAGATTATTAATAAATATGTTTAAGTGGTTAATAAGACTGAACTAGATCAAAGATAATTCAATAATATGTGTTGCCGTGTTGCACCTTTAACCAATAGCCTAACAAATGAACAACTCTTTTAAAAAATAATCATACTTTTGCATGTCTTTATTAAGACAACATCTATATCAAATTTGAGCCAGACCGACCAGCCAGCTCGAGCTGCCTGCACACCTGACCCCCACCAGTCTAGTCAATACCTCAACTCTCTCCCAACACAATTTCCTTCCCAGTTTACACCTTAAATGTTTTTAATTCCCAAGGGAAAGGTTTGGAAACAAAAATAAACACAAAAAAAACATACACCTAAAACATACATTATCACATTATCAAATTCTCAATATAATTCATCTCATAATAGTACTGTAGAGCCATTTTTAATTGCACACAATATTGCTGGGTCGCCCCATCCTGTCCCTAGGGGTCCACCACCCTGTAGCACCTCAACCCAACACACCTCAATCAGATTTAGGATCTTAGTGAAACATTCAATATTGGTTTTGGGTGTGTTAGGCCAAGGCCAGAGCGTCAACCCACAAGACAGCAGACCCCCAAGGCCAAGAATGAGCAGCCAAGCCTCTAGGGATTGCCTACATAGGTATCTCCCCCAATGAGGGCATGTTTTCAATACAGGTTTCTTATTCCATATAAGGCAACCAGACCCTATGAAAGTTGCCTGGTATACATTTAATATTGTAATAAATCAAATCTAGTAATAAATAGCTTGACATTGTGGGAGGAAAACCAACCTTGCAACTAATGGCAATGCATTTCTTAGCCACTATAAATAATTGGTTACACAGTTTCTTCAGATAACAGTCTCCACTATCAACAATTCCAAGTAAACTGAAACAGGGAGAAGGGATCATCTATAGACATGCTGAGATTAAAGAGCATACTCTTTGCCAGAATTCAGCCAGCCTTCACAAGAACATTAACATATGCAAATATGTCACATTTTGTGTTTTACACCTCCAGCAGAGGAATTACATTTCTGAGTGCATGTAATTCAGTTTCACTGACATATAGTACATTCTATGGATGGCCTTAAACTACATGGATTTATTTCTGAGATTATATGAACATGACTGGTGTCGTGGCTTGACTTTAAGATTAATTTGAAGACTGTTATTTATCTAATAACCTAACTATGTTTAACTGTTACCCGATTAAATTAATCATGTAACAATTAACTCATTAGGATCTAGGGCACCACGAAAGCGGTTCTAGAGTTACCATCTCCCAAATTAAATCCTGAAAGATCTTTACCTATCACATTCATAAACAGTCAACTTATTAGCAAGATAAATAAATAAATAAATACAGTATGGGAATGAGGTAGGTAGATCGATGGGCTGTTTACAGGTGCAGTGATCTGTGAGCTGCTCTGACAGCTGGCACTTAAAGCTAGTGAGGGAGATATGAGTCTCCAGCTCCAGAGATTTTTGCAATTCGCTCCAGTCATTGGCAGCAGAGAACTGGAAGGAGAGGCGGCCTAAGGAAGAATTGGTTTTGGGGGTGACCAGAGAGTTATACCTGCTGGAGTGCGTGCTACAGGTGGGTGCTGCTATGGTGATCAGCGAGCTGAGATAAGGGGGGACTTTACCTAGCAGGGTCTTGTAGATGACATGGAGCCAGTGGGTTTGGCGACGAGTATGAAGTGAGGGCCAGCCAACGAGAGCGTACAGGTCGCAATGGTGGGTAGTATATGGGGCTTTGGTGACAAAACGGATGGCACTGTGATACACTGCATCCAATTTATTGAGTAGGATATTGGAGGCTATTTTGTAAATGACATCGCCGAAGTTGAGGATCGGTAGGATGGTCAGTTTTACAACGGTATGTTTGGCAGCATGAATGAAGGAGGCTTTGTTGCGAAATAGGAAGCCAATTCTAGATTTAACTTTGGATTGGAGATGTTTGATGTGAGTCTGGAAGGAGAGTTTACAGTCTAACCAGACACCTAGGTATTTGTAGTTGTCCACATATTCTATGTCAGACCCGTCCAGAGTAAGTGATGCTGGACGGGCGGGCAGGTACAGGCAGCGAATGGTTGAAGAGCATGCATTTAGTTTTACTTGTATTTAAGAGCAGTTGGAGGCCACGGAAGGAGAGTTGTATGGCATTGAAGCTTGCCTAGAGGGTTGTTAACACAGTGTCCAAAGAAGGGACAGAAGTATACAGAATGTTGTCGTCTGTGTAGAGGTGGATCAGGAGGCTGAAGAAATTTGTCTTGTTACCAAAAACACTCACACACTTCTACAGATAAACAATCGAGAGCATCCTGTCGGGCTGTATCACCGCCTGGTACGGCAACTGCTCCGCCCACAACCGTAAGGCTCTCCAGAGGGTAGTGAGGTCTGCACAACACATCACCGGGGGCAAACTACCTGCCCTCCACCCGATGTCACAGGAAGGCCATAAAGATCATCAAGGACAACAAACACCCAAGCCACTGCCTGTTCACCCAGCTATCATCCAGAAGGTGAGGTCAGTACAGATGCACCAAAGCTGGGACCGAGAGACTGAAAAACAGCTTCTATCCCAAGGCCATCAGACTGTTAAACAGCCACCACTAACATTGAGTGGCTGATGCCAACACACGGACTCAACTCCAGCCTTCAACTATGAAAGACAAAATGAGAAAAAAAAATCCAGAAAATCACATTGTAGGACTTTTAATTAATTTATTTGCAAATTACGATGGAAAATAAGTATTTGGTCAAAAACAAAAGTTTATCTCAACACTTTGTTATATACCCTTTGTTGGCAATGACAGAGGTCAAACGTTTTCTGTAAGTCTCCACAAGGTTTTCACACACTGTTGCTGGTATTTTGGCCCATTCGCCCATGCAGATCTCCTTTTCACAGAATCGCCCACGCACCTTAACTTACAGGAAACCACATGAACTTTGATTACATTCCACACAGGGAGGGAAAGGTAGTGTTACGCAATAGCTGGATAGTGTTACGTAATAGCTAACAAAGCACTATATTGCGTGCTAGCTAGGAAAGCACTGTTGCGTTCCAGACTTCTCCAGTCATGGTATATTGTTGTGGGAGAAGAGCCAGTGCGAGGAAGTTGCAGACAGATCCATATGAATGTAGAAAGCAAAGAATGGACATACCCTATAAGGCGAGACCCAGATGCAGACACAGGAGGCAGATGGTTTGAGTCTTGATATTTATTAAACAATCCAAAAGGGGTAGGCAAGAGAATGGACGTGGCAAGGCAAAAGGTCAAAACCAGTTCAGAGTCCAGGAGGTACAGAGTGGCAGGCTTGAGGTCAGGGCAGGCAGAATGGTCAGACAGGCGGGTACGGAATCCAGAAAACAGGCAAGAGTCAAACCAGGGGGAGAAAAGAGAATAGAAGCAGGAGTACGGGAAAAACACTGGTTGACTTGAAAAGCATACAAGACAAACTGGCACAGAGAGACAGGAAACACAGAGATATATACACCAGGGATAATGTTTTATTTATTTAACTAGGAAAGTCAGTTAAGAACAAATTCTTATTTTCAATGGCAGCCTAGGAACAGTGGGTTAACTGTCTTGTTCGGGGGCAGAACAACAGATTTTTACCTTGTCAGCTTGGGGATTTGATCTTGCAACCTTTCGGTTACAAGTCCAACGCTGTAACCACTAGGCTACCTGCCACCCCATAATAAGCAACACCTGGAGGGGATGCTGGGAAACGGACCAATGAAACAAGGGGACAGTTTGCGGGACTCTAAAGAGGCAGGTCCCGTGTGGACAGACATACCCTCTATCCCCAATGCGGTAGCGGGAAGCTGGAGTCCAGCGGCAGTCCGCTGGAGTTGGTCTTGAGAAGTGCTACCCGAGCTCTTTTCCAGGTACGTTGACAGTGGGGGAGAACATCTGGGCTGAGGGTACATTGAATCCCGGTTCTTGTTCTGGGAAGAGTGGAGGTTGATACCCCGTGGAGCACTCGAAAGGTGAGAGTCCGACGCCACAATATGGGTGCAGAACACCTTCCAGAACTGAGACGAGAACTGAGGACCCCAGTCAAAAACCATAGACACCGGGAGTCCATGGATCCTGAAGACGTGCTGCACCATGAGCTGGGCCGTCTCCTTGGCAGAAGGTAGTTTGGGGAGAGGGATGAAAAGAGCGGCCTTTGAGAATCGATCCACCACTGTCAGAATGACGGTGTTGCCATCAGAAGGGGGAAGCCCGGTGACAAAATCCAGAGAGATATGAGACCAGGGACAATGAGAGACTGGTAGTGGCTGAAGGCCAGAAGGAGCTTGCCGTAGAGTCTTGTTCTGAAAACCGTGCATGCAAAGGCAGCGATGTCAGGAACCATAGTGGGCCACCAGAAAAGTTGTCAGAGGAATGCTAGGGTACGGCGGGAACCAGGATGACAGGTCAGCCTGGAGGAATGAGCCTATTCCAGAACCGGACTGAGTTAGGGACAAACAGCCAAGTTCTCAATATCCCAACCCACTGAGGCTGCAAGGCATGAGGTAGGGAGAATGGTTTCGGAGACTGAGTGTTTGTCAGAGGAACTGTATAGGTGGAAGGAGCGTCAGACTTCACATTCTTGGACCCTGGGCGGTAGGAAATGGTGTAGTTAAATATTGTAAACAGGAGAGGCCGCCAGGCCTACCTGGAGTTAATGCGCTTTGCTGAACGGAGATATTCCACATTTTTATGGTTGGTCCAGACCAGGAATGGCTGTTCTGCTCCTTCCAGCCAGTGCCTCCACTTTTCTAACGCCATCTTGACCGCCAGGAGTTCTCAGTTGCCTACATTGTAGTTCCTCTCTCCAGGATTGAGACGATGGGACAGGAAGGCAGGGTGCAGTAACCCGAATGAAACGGCGGTAGAAGTTAGCAAAACCCAAGACACGTTGCAACTGCACCCTGGACGTTGGTTGAGGCCAATCCACCACTGCTTTCACCTTTCCATGATCTATCTGGAATTTTCCCTCAGCGATGACATATCCCAGAAAGGAGATTGTAGAGTGGTGGAACTCATACTTCTCAACTTTCACAAAAATTGGTTCTCCAGGAGGAGCGGAAGGACCGGTCTGACATGAAGAACATGTTCTTGGGCAGACCGGGAAAAAAACTGGATGTCGTCAAGGTAGATGAACACAAAATGGTTTAGCATGTCCCGGAGCACATCGTTTACCAGAGCCTGGAAGACAGCTGGTTAGTCCAAACGGCATGACCTGGTACTCAATGTACGCTGGCTGTGTTGAATGCTGTCTTCCACTCATCTCCTTCACGTATCCGAACCACGTAGTCGGCATTTAGAAGGTCCAGCTTGGAAAAAATGGTGGCCCCCTGAAGAGGTTCAAAAGGAGAGGAATGGTAGGGGGTAACGATTCTTCACCGTAATGTCATTTAGACCCCGGTAGTCAATGCAATTCCCCACAAAGAAAAACCCTGCTTCGGCAGGAGATACAGACAGGCGGACAGCCCCAATTGCCAGAGACTCCTCTATGTACTCCTCCATGGCCTTGGTCTCTGGCCCAGATAGAGAATATAGCCTACCACGAGGTGGTGTAGTGCCTGGGAGGAGATCAATGGCAGAATCATTAGGACGGTGTGGGGGAAGAGAAGTAACCCATGCCTTGCTGAAGACCTCCAGGAGGTCTTGGTACTCTGTGGGGACGGCAGGGAAATCAGAGACTTGACTTAAGCCCTGAGGAGGCCGTCTCGGAGAAGGCTGCGCTGCTTTGAGGCAATGGGAATGGCAGAACGGACTCCAACCCAGGATTGAAGTTGTAGTCCAGTCAATAACGGGGTTGTGTTCTTTGAGCCAGGACAATCCCAAAACAGGAACATGGGGAGACTCAATGAGGAGAAGCTGTATAGCCTCACTGTGATTTCATGAAACCCGCAGATTAACAGGAACAGTGCTGTGGGAATGGAGCGGCCGTGCAGTGCTCTAGCGTCCATGGGATCAGAGAGGAGTTGAGTGGGGATACCTAATTCAGGAACTAGGGTAGCGTCCATAAAACTCTCATCCGCCCCAAAGTCAATGAGCACCGGAGAGATTTAGACTGGTCTCACAACAGCAGTATCACAAAAAAAGGAGTGCGGTTGATGGGATTTAGATGATTCCCAGTCTGGTATGTGTATGTGTATGTGTACCTACTACAGAAATAGGTATCAACTGGGCAGGTGGCTATATAATGTCCCGCAGCCCCACAGTACAGACAACTGTTGGAACTTAGGCTAAATTGCATAGGTTCTGGAGTATCTAACTCACCCTTCGCCGATGACTCTCGGACTTCCAGATTCCTTCGAAGGTGAGCGAGCCACTGTGGATGAACGAGTAACCTAGGCCAGACCTCTCACTCCTGCGTTCCCTTAGACGTCCATCAATTCTAAAGGTGAGGGCGATGAGGGAATCGAGGTCCACCAGTAATTCCAGAACAGTTAGCTCATCTTTTACCACCTCAGATAATCCGTGAAGAAAAGTATTGAAATGTGCAAAAGTCAACAGCGTAGTCTGCCACACTACGGGAGTCTTGACGTAATTCAAGATGTTTTCGGGACGCCTCTCTCCCAGATACCAAAGAACCGAACACCTTCGGTGTTCACCATTTCACACCATTTCCCTCATTAAAATGCAAATCAATTTATAACATTTTTGACATGCGTTTTTCTGGATTTTTTTGTTGTTATTCTGTCTCTCACTGTTCAAATAAACTGCAGCGCCAGCTGTGCCATCAGAGTCCCTGGGTTCGCGCCCAGGCTCTGTCGCACAATTGGCCTAGCGTCACCCAGGTTAGGGAGCGGTTGGTCGGTAGGGGCGTCCTTGTCTCATCGCGCACCAGCGACTCCTGTGGCGGGCTGGGCGCAGTGTGCGCTAGCCAAGGTGGCCAGGTGCACGGTGGTTCCTCCGGGGCATTGGTGCGGCTGGCTTCCGGGTTGGATGCACACTGTGTTAAGAAGCAGTGCGGCTTGGTTGGGTTGTGTATCGGAGGACGCATGATTTCAACCTTCATCTCTCCCGAGCCCGTAGGGGAGTTGTAGCGATGAGACAAGATAGTAGCTACTACAACAATTGGATACCACGAAATTGGGGAGAAAAAGGGGTAAAATTAAATAAAAAATAAATAAATTATAGACGGATAATTTCTTTGTCAGTGGGCAAACATACAAAATCAGTAGGGGATCAAATACTTTCTCCCCTCACTGTATATTTTTTGCAAACGTTAAACACAGTTTAATAAGTTATTCATTCAATCAAAAACAGTAAAAGGTTAAAACGTTTGATAAAACAGCTTTTAGAACATTAGAATAATAAGGAATGGATATAAATGTGTTGTACTAACAGGGAGTGTCTGAATTTCCATAGAGAATGTTTTATTTTGTTATTATGTTACATGGTGCACAGTGGCTGAATAACAGATCCAGCTTGATTATTTCACAGAAGACCAGCTTCACTGCACTGTCACTGGAGAATTTAGAAGAACAATCTCAAGATCTTGGGCTTGAAGACCTGCGTCTTGCTGCCGTCCATGTTCTCGACCAGCCCTCCAGGTCCTCCAGGTCCTCCAGGGCTCTATCCATCTTGTCCTTGGGGACTTCCACACCCATGATCTTTGGTATCAACAGCTGAAACACAAAGACAGCCTTTTGTCATGTACAACCCAAATGTGTTGGATTCAGAAACATGATATTATGCCATGAAAAATGAGAAGGCATGAGATCAGACAACCTCCTCTCTCAAAATTGAACATAACAAGATACTTGGACACTGAGATACAAAACAGCTCTGTATCAAACACTTATAACATTGCTTGTTGCAATGCAGAAGAAGAGTGGGATGTCAATTTCCTAACCTGTGAAAATCGAAGAGCCACATTCAATCACACTTGCTTTGGCAATGTGTACGCTGCAGTCTAACCACTGCATTTATCTGTTTAAAATAATACCATTATAATTTAACTAGGCAAGTCAGTTAAGAACAAATACTTTTTTTACAATGACCCCAGCCAAATCCGGAAGACGCAGGACCAGTTGTGCGCCGCCCTTCGGGACTCCCAAACCCAGCCGGATGTGATGCAGCCTGGATTTGAACTAGGGCCTGCAGTGACACCTCTTGCACTGAGATGCAGTGCCTTAGACCTCTGTGCCACTCGGGAGCTATTACCTGAATCAACTTGGTGCATGACTATTTGACCACAGGAAAAAGGTATGCTTAAGCTACTGAGTCAATATTGCTATCCGGGTTTACTGGATGAAGTCCAAAGTTCTTCAAAGTACAATGTGAAAACAACTCTACATTCGATCTTGTAGTAGCGTCACCTACCCTGAGCCAATACATCTTGGAGCCATGCATACGTATTCCCATGTGCTGCCAGGACAGTTCTTCATTGACATGGGTGAGCTTCTGCAGGTCGGCTGGATTCCCGTGGTCTGCGGTCTTGTGCTTCTATGCCAATTTATTGGACTGTTCTACCCATAAACCACATACCACGCCCGTCCCTGGTGCATGAGAAGAATTCCCGACCCTTCTCCCTAGAACACTCCCTGAACTCGCATGCAAACCAATGATTCATATGCCAGTCAAAGGTTTGGAGACACCTACTCATTCCCAGGTTTTTCTTTTTTTAAACTATTTTCTACATTGTAGAATAGTAGTGAAGACATCAAAACTATGAAATAACAGATATGGAATAATGTAGTAACCAAAAAAGTGTTAATCAAATCTAAATATATTTGAGATTCTTAAAAGTAGCCACCCTTTGCCTTGATGACAACTTTGTACACTCTTGGCATTCTCTCAACCAGCTTCATGAGGTAGTCACCTGGAATGCATTTCAATTAACAGGTGTGCCTTGTTAAAAGTTCATTTGTGGAATTTCTTTCCTTCTTAATGTGTTTGAGCCAATCAGTTGTGTTGTGACAAGGTAGGGGTGGTGTACAGCAAATAGCACTATTTGGTAAAAGACGAAGTCAATA
Organism: Oncorhynchus keta; assembly: GCF_023373465.1. Taxonomy (NCBI): domain Eukaryota; kingdom Metazoa; phylum Chordata; class Actinopteri; order Salmoniformes; family Salmonidae; genus Oncorhynchus; species Oncorhynchus keta. The sequence goes on from NC_068429.1 coordinate 15,506,151, forward strand.
TTATGGCAAGAACAGCTTAAGTAAGCAAAGAAAAACAACAGACTATCATTACTTTAACACATGAAGGTCAGTCAATGCGTAAAATTTCAAAACCATCAAGCGCTATGATGAAACTGGCTCTCATGAGGACTGCCACAGGAAGGTAAGACCCAGCGTTACCTCTGCTGCAGAGGATAAATTCATTTGAGTTACCAGCCTCAGAAATTGCAGCCCAAATAAATGCTTCACAGAGTTCAAGTAACAGACACATCTCAACATCAACTGTTCAGAGGAGACTGCGTGAATCAGGCCTTCATGGTCAAATTGCTGCAAATAAACTACTACTAAAGGACACCAATAATAAGAAGAGACTTGCTTGGGCCAAGAAACACAAGCAATGCACATTAGACAGGTGGCAATCTGTCCTTTGTTCTGATGAGTTCAAATTTGAGATTTTTGGTTCCCACCACTGTGTCTTTGTGAGACGCAGAGTAGGTGAACGGATGATCTCTGCATGTGTGTTTCCCACCGTGAAGCAAGGAAGAGGAGGTGTAATGGTGTGGAGGTGCTTTGCTGGTGACACTGTCAGTGATTTATTTAGAATTCAAGGCACACTTAACCAGCATGGCTACCACAGCATTCTGCAGCGATACACCATCCCATCTGGTTTGCGCTTATTGGGACTATCATTTGTTTTTCATGACCCAACACACTTCCAGGAAGTGTAAGCGCTACTTGACCAAGAAGGAGAGTGATGGAGTGCTGCAACAAATTACCTAGCCTCCACAATCAACCGACCTCAACCCAATTGAGCCACTGGTTTGGGATGAGTTGGACCGCAGAGTGAAGGAAAAGCAGCCAACAAGTGCTCAGCATATGTGGGAGCTCCTTCAAGACTGTTGGAAAAGCATTCCAGGTGAATGCTGAGTGTGCAAAGCTGTCATCAAGGCTAAGGTTGGCAACTTTGAAAAATGCTAAATCTAAAATATATTTTGATTTGTTTAACACTTTTTTGGTTACTACATGATTCCATGTGTTATATCATAGTTTTGATGTCTTCACTATTATTCTACAATGTAGAAAATAGTAAAAAGAAAGAAAAACCTTTGTATGAGTAGGTGTGTCCAAACGTTTTACTTGTACTGTGTATACTAGATAAGTAGTTCTCAAATGGTTTTGCCTCGGGACCCAAATTGAACCAGGTTGTCTCATTTGCGATCCAATATTTGTATTGCGAAAAACAATCGGCAAAATACAATCTTGAAAATAATCTATAATGCTAATTACATGACAAAGGAACAACATTCCCACCTCTTTCATAAGAAGTTTGGAACCACCAAGACTCTTCAGTCAGGCCTTTATGGTAGAGTGGCCAGCCCGCTTGAAGTTTGCCAAAAAGGCATCTAAAGGACTCTGACCATGAGAAACAAGATTCTCTGGTCTGATGAAACCAAGATTCTCTGGCCTGAATGCCAAGTGTCATATCTGGAGGAAACCTGGCACCATCCCTACGTTGAAGCATGGTGGTGGTAGCATCATGCTGTGGGGATGTTTTTCAGCCGCAGGGACTGGGAGACTAGTTTTTATCGAGGGAAAGACGAACGGAGCAAAGTCTAGATCCTTGATGAAAACCTGATCCAGAGAGCTCAGGACCTCAGATTGGGGCAAAGGTTCACCTTCCAACAGGACAACGACCCTAAGCACACAGCCAAGAAAATGCAGGAGTGGCTTCAGGACAAGTTCTGAATGTCCTTGAGTGGCCCAGCTTGAACCCAAACAAACATCCCTGGAGAGACCTGAAAATAGCTGTGCAGCGACACTCTCCATCCAACCTGACAGAGCTTGAGAGGATCTGCAGAGAACAATAGGAGAAACTCCCCAAATACAGATGTGCCAAGCTTGTTGAGTCATACCCAAGAAGACTCGAGCCTGTAATCGCTGCCAAGAGTGCTTAAACAAAGTACTGAGTAAAGGGTCTGAATACTTATGTAAATGTGATATTTCAGTTTAATTTTTTTTATACATTTGTCAAAAATTATAAACTTTGTATCTTTTTGTTTTGTCATTATGTGGTAGTGTAGATTTATGAGGGGGAGGACGAATCAATTTTAGAATAAGACTGTAACAACAAAATGTGGAAAAAGTGAAGGGGTCTGAATACTTTTCGAATGCACTGTAGTTACAACAATGGTTAAAATAAATTACAACGATTTGGTTACCCATTTACTTGTGCTTGCCAATGTCATACAGTCTTGCTGCTTGTTGGCTACATCTGCTGGCCAAATAGGGGAGCAACAGCCTAACAGCCCACACACCTGAAGCATATTATCGTCAGGCAAGCTTTATCAAGCTGGCTCTGCTACACTACAGCAAGTGATGTGAGGATTGATACTGGAGCTCCGATTCAGATTTCAAAGCGCTATTGATCTAACACAATGTACCGATTTGAAGCTTTGTTTAACCAATCAGCTTCCAGGATTAGACCAACCCATTGTATAAATGGCAATTATAAACTGGGTGGTTCGAGCCCTGAATGCTGATTGGCTGACAGCCGTGGTATATCAGACCGTATACCATGGGTATGACAAATCAAGTATTTTTACTGCTCTAATTACGTTGGTAACTAGTTTAGAATAACAATAAGGCACATTGCGTCGTGCTTGAGAACAACCCTTAGCTGTGGTAAATTGGCCATGTAACACATCCCCTCAGGCCTTATTGCTAAATATACCAAGGCTAAGGGCTGTATCCAGGCACTCCGCATTGTGTCGTGCATAAGAACAAACCTTAGCTGTGGTATATTGGCCAGATACTGTTGTGTATTAATGTGACATACATGACGTCACCACGTCATTAAAGGAATGGAGGGTTTGATACACCGACAGTGATGAAGTAAAGACATCTTGAAGTTTACCTCTGAGTCTGGTTGATTCAATTCAGTATCACATCCAAACTTAGCACAATTCATAATTATAGGATTGAACTTATACCATGATTCAAATAATCAAAGCTTGATAAGTTGGTTATTTGAATCAGTTGTGTAGGCCTAGGGCAAAAACCAAAATGTGCACCCAGTCTCAGGACTGAGTTTAGGAAACACTGTTCTAGAGTGTGGAGTATTTAAGTGATAATGCCCTCGAAGCCGGTGTTTGGAGGAAATATTGGCACAGGTGTTGTTAGGCCCGAGATGAAGTCGAGGTCAGACAAACTGTGCCGATATATCCTCCAAACACCGGCTTCGAGGGCATTATCAGGTTTATACAACGGCTTCGAGGGCATTATCAGTTTTATACAACGGCTTCGAGGGCATTATCAGTTTTATACAACGGCTTCGAGGGCATTATCAGTTTTATACAACGGCTTCGAGGGCATTATCAGTTTTATACAACGGATTACCAACATATTCAAATAATGATTGACATATTTTCATGAAAAAATATATTTTAATGAATTCATTCATAGTATTTCATCCTTCCACAAGATAAAGTCCCAGCACAAATCTAGGGTTGCTACTCAAACTGGCTGGTCGTTCGTTCTATCGGTTCAGTTGCTAGAGACGTGACATACTGCCTGGCAATGTTCGCATCCCTTGCTTGCTAGCTACCCAACTATGGATAATTTACAGTCACGTCAAACAGTGCAACCAGAATAACAGCAAATTAGCTGCATTTGTGTTTGTTTAAGCTGTTTTCTAGTGACATTTATTTTGACACATCCATAACAATGAGCTAATGATGCACGATTTCGCACGTAGAAAATGTGCTCTCTTGTCAGGACACTGTTGTTCAGAGGAGCTAACCAACAACACAGCTAACACAATGACTTGAAGCTGAAGCTGGAAAGACAGCAAACTGGCTGCACTTTGTTTCTTTGACCTGTTTTCTATTGATAGATCTTTGTATATATCAATTGAAATGATTCTGATTTATGATTTCGACTAGCTGAGAAAAGCTGCCTGCCTGTTTGCTCATCCCGACTACCGACATGTTCATTACTATGGGACAGCTGGAGATTAGGTTTGAATATTGAAACAATTTTGCAAAAGTCAGAGAGACAGACAGCAAGGTTTATACAAATCTCCGCAGTTGAAAACGTAATGATAGTCAAAGAAATGTAAGATAATGTCTAGATGCTTTTTATCATGGAGATCAAGTTCATGGCTGGCTGGGCTGATGAGACAGTGGATTGTGCAGTCAGATGGAACAAAATCAAATCAAATCTAATTTTATTTGTCACATACACATGGTTAGCAGATGTTAGTGCGAGTGTAGCGAAATGCTTGTGCTTCTAGTTCCGACAATGCAGTAATAACCAACAAGTAATCTAACAATTCCAAAACTACTACCTTATAGACACAAGTGTAAGGGGATAAAGAATATGTACATAAAGATATATGAATGAGTGATGGTACAGAGCGGCATAGGCAAGATACAGTAGATGGTATTGAGTGCAGTATATACATATGAGATGAGTATGTAAACAAAGTGGCATAGTTAAAGTGGCTAGTGATACATGTATTACATAAGGATGCAGTAGATGATATAGAGTACAGTATATACGTATACATATGAGATGAATAATGTAGGGTATGTAAACATTATAGTAGGTAGCATTGTTTAAAGTGGCTAGTGATATATTTTACATCATTTCCCATCAATTCCCATTATTAAAGTGGCTGGAGTTGTCAGTGTGTTGGCAGCAGCCACTCAATGTTAGTGGTGGCTGTTTAACAGTCTGATGGCCTTGAGATAGAAGCTGTTTTTCAGTCTCTCGGTCCCAGCTTTGATGCACCTGTACTGACCTTGCCTTCTGGATGATAGCGGAGTGAACAGGCAGTGGCTCGGGTGGTTGCTGTCCTTGATGATCTTTATGGCCTTCCTGTGATATCGGGTGGTGTAGGTGTCCTGGAGGGCAGGTAGTTTGCCCCCGGTGATGCGTTATGCAGACCTCACTACCCTCTGGAGAGCCTTACGGTTGTGGGCGGAGCAGTTGCCGTACCAGGCGGTGATACAGCCCGACAGGATGCTCTCGATTGTGCATCTGTAGAAGTATGTGAGTGCTTTTGGTGACAAGCCAAATTTCTTCAGCCTCCTGAGGTTGAAGAGGCGCTGCTGCGCCTTCTTCACGATGCTGTCTGTGTGGGTGGACCAATTCAGTTTGTCTGTGATGTGTACGCCGAGGAACTTAAAACTTACTACCCTCTCCACTACTGTTCCATCGATGTGGATAGGGGGGGTGAGAGTAAATCGGCATTTTAACGTCATAAATTTAGCCAGTGACAACTTGCGGAATAGACACCGGGTGGAATGCATTTTTAACCAATCAGCATTCAAGATTAGACCCACTTGTTGTATAAAACCTGTTAGTTCATATGCCTTGCAACCGTGATACACAGGCATAAAGGCAGAGACAATAAGAAGAAGGCACAGAATAAATTCAACCAGACCTTTGTTTCATCACAAAACCGGAGAGCAACCTCTGCCATAATCTCCACCCGGCACAGCCAGAAGAGGACTGGCCACCCCTCATAGCCTGGTTCCTGTCTCGGTTTCTTCCTAGGTTTTGGCCTTTCTAGGGAATTTTTCCTAGCCATCGTGCTTCTACACCTGCATTGCTTGCTGTTTGGGGTTTTAGGCTGGATTTCTGTACAGCACTTTGAGATATTAGATGATATTATGCTTAGTCTAATACATTGACAACTAAAAGATACCAAAAACAATTAAGTCCAATCAACATAAGCTAAATATGATGTGGCTGTCCATGGTTCTGATTTCTGTGTGCGTGTCTGTGTGCGTTCGCGCAAGTAGAAAAAACATATTGCTATCCTCCTTTCTTTCATGTTGACGAAACGGTCTATCACACAGTCATACAGTACCTACTTTTATTTTTTGTTGTCCTCCTAGGCTACCTGGCTAAAATGCTTCCTCGCTAGCCTAACTTCCATAAATGGGCAATGTCAGCTAGTTAACATTAGCTTTCTACATCTAGCTACAGTTGAAATCAGAAGTACATATACCTTAGCCAAATACATTTAAACTCAGTTTTTCCACAATTCCTGAAATTGAATTGAAATTCCCTGTTAGGTCAGTTAGGATCACCACTTTATTTTAAGTGAAATGTGAAATGTCAGAATAATAGTAGAGAGAATGATTTATTTCAGCTTTTATTTCTTTCATCACATTCCCAGTGGGTCAGAAGTTTACATTGTTAGGTTCTTATTTTTCAGAGGAAATAACCCACGGACACTAGAGAAGCTTTAACCAAGTTGAATCATTCCCAAAGGTTCTGTACAGCTGTAATCAGACAGCAAAACATTTCAGACATCACAGTTATATACTTCCTACTTAAAAGACACTCCCTCTCTCCATCCTTAGTCTATGCCCAAGAGAAAGAAGGTAACCAGATACTAACCCTGATTACTCCCTTAAGGGGAACTGACCTCACCCCTCACCTCCTGACCTCAACCCCTCCTTCACCTAATCCACAGCTCTCCTCTCCTCCATCAAACACATTCCAAAGCCTTCTGGGTTGTTACAGACTCTTTCTATTCAAGGCTTCGTCTCTATCATTTATTTCATATTATAATGTTCAAAGTTTAGCCGATTCCAACAAGGCCAACAGTCAGTGTCCAGAATTCAGTTACTTTATAGGCCTGCAGTCAGTTTCCAGATTTCAGTTATTTTATAGGCCAGCAGTCAGTGTCCAGATTTCAGTTACTTTATAAGCCAGCAGTCAGTTTCCAGATTTCAGTTACTTTATAGGCCAGCAGTCAGTGTCCAGATTTCAGTTACTTTATAGGCCAGCAGTCAGTTTCCAGATTTCAGTTACTTTATAGGCCAGCAGTCAGTGTCCAGATTTCAGTTACTTTATAGGCCAGCAGTCAGTGTCCAGATTTCAGTTACTTTATAGGCCAGCAGTCAGTGTCCAGATTTCAGTTACTTTATAGGCCTGCAGTCAGTTTCCAGATTTCAGTTACTTTATAGGCCAGCAGTCAGTTTCCAGATTTCAGTTACTTTATAGGCCAGCAGTCAGTGTCCAGATTTCAGTTACTTTATAGGCCAGCAGTCAGTTTCCAGATTTCAGTTACTTTATAGGCCAGCAGTCAGTGTCCAGAACTGTTACTATTCAATTTAACCCATATTAATTTAAATTAGGACTATTCTGTTTATTCATGGACACAGGGATACTCTTGAATGGGATATCAAAAGTGTATGTACACAGGTTATCCCCAATAAGACCTTAAGTGGGATTTGAGCTACTATCCGGAATACTGTGCACATGTAAATGTGGTCAGTGTGAGTTGCTATGGCTGCGTTTACACAGGCAGCCCAAATCTGATTGAAAAAATCGGAATTGGGCTGTCCATAGTAATGACCATCAAGAAGAGGTATATCATTGGTAAAGATATTTTTTGTAGCTGTTAAGTTGTATGTTTTTTTTGTTTTCCAGGGGAAACTAACTTCTATTGATGTGTTTAGAGAGGCAGCCCAATTCTGATATTGTTTTCATTAATTGTTCTTTTGACCAATCAGATCAGCTCTGAAAAAGATTGATAAAATCATTTCAAATCAGGTCAAAAGACCAATTAGTGGGCAAAAATATCAGAATTGGTCTGCCTGTGTAAATGCAGCCTAACATCCCCTCCCACCATGCCAGTGATAAAGCAAAAGGGAAGGGGACTCTTGTGTGGTCTACTAAATAAAAAAAACTTGTCAGTTGGGGAAATATTTTGTGGTCCTCAAAATAAAAGTTGTGGTCTACTACATATGGAAAAACAAAGCAAATTGTTAAAAACAAAAAGATTAAGGTAATCAACACAAAATACATTGGGTTTACAATTATCGTAATGTATTTCTTTTTTATTATTTTACATTCGGCTTATTCTCCAATCTTCATGTCATTAATTACAATTGAAATGCTTTATTAGCACCCTTAAGTTTTTGACATTTGACATGAGATGGTACCAATACCAAAGGCCATGTTGGTTGCTTCAAATAAATACCTTGTTATAAAGGGCCTTGATCTAGCCAATTCTTCAATCAACTCTGTGTTGTCTGTTCACACTGCTATGCTTTATCTTGGCAAGGTCGCAGTTGCAAATGAGAACTTGTTCTCAACTAGCCTACCTGGTTAAATAAAGGTGAAATAATAATAATAATAATCCCAGTACAGTTAACCAGATAATTATGCTACAGTTTGTGTACATCTGTGATGCAACATTTTGTATCAAATGTGAATAAAATCCAGTATTGGAAGAAGGCATGATCAACATGGCAGTAGATGCTAGCCATTGCAGCACATGTGACTGCGTGGTCTTATATCCTCACCATGTAGGCACAGGTTATATTACTACAATTGAACCTAATTCCCTCCGCACTTAAGCTACAGTAGCCTACTTTAAATAGTTTTTTTCTCAATTTGTCCAGTTTTACCCATAACAGAATAGGTCCAACTATTACCCCCCAGTGCTGGCCATAATAAAAAAATTGCAGGAATAATGGCGCTTGGTTAAAGATCACAGAAGGTAGGTTGCACTATAATTGGGGAGGATGGTCTTGTGGTAATGGCTGGAGCGGAATTAGTGGAATGGTATCAAATACATCAAACACATGGTTTCCATGTGTTTGACGCCATTACATTTGCTCCGTTCCAGACATTATTATGAGCTGTCCTCCCCTCAGCAGCCTCCTGTGCAACAGATCTAGGTTCAGATTGCTCTATCCCCAATTCTAGAGGGAGTTGGCCCCTTTAACAGTGGTGAGGCGCAATTTCTACCAAGCCTTGTCCCACACTATGTGCTGAAATCAACTCTTCTATTGTTGTAATGCCACACTTTAATCCGAGATTTGACTTATACCTGAGCAACTAGTTGTGGCTAAATGTATGACACAAATATTAATTTTCACAATTTACATAAACTCCAGAATGTTATGAAGAGTGACCAGATAAATTGCAATTAATTGCAAAGTCCCTCTTTGCCATGCAAATGAACTGAATACCCAAAAAACATTTCCACTGGATTTCAGCCCTGCCACAAAATGACCAGCTGACATGTCAGTGATTCTCTCGTTAACACAGGTGTGAGTGTTGACGAGGACAAGGCTGGAGATCACTCTGTCATGCTGATTGAGTTAGAATAACAGATTGGGAGCTTCAAAAGGAGGGTGGTGCTTGGAATCATTGTTCTTCCTGTCAACCATGGTTACCTGCAAGGAAACACATGCCGTCATCCTTGCTTTGCACAAAAAGGGCTTCACAGGCAAGGATATTGCTACCAGTAAGATTGCACCTAAATCAACCATTTATCGGATCATCAAGAACTTCAAGGAGAGCGGTTCAATTGTTGTGAAGAAGGCTTCAGGGCGCCCAAGAAAGTCCAGCAAGCGCCAGGACCGTCTCCTAAAGTTGATTCAGCTGCGGGATCGGGGCACCACCAGTACAGAGATTGCTCAGGAAAGGCAACAGGTGTGAGTGCATCTGCACGCACAGTGAAGCGAAGACTTTGAGGATGGCCTGGTGTCAAGAAGGCCAGCAATGAAGCCACTTCTCTCCAGGAAAAACATCAGGGACAGACTGATATTCTGCAAAAGGTACAGGGATTGGACTGCTGAGGACTGGGGTAAAGTCATTTTCTCTGATGAATCCCCTTTCCGATTGTTTAGGGCACCCGGAAAAAAGCTTGTCCGGAGAAGACAAGGTGAGCGCTACCATCAGTCCTGTGTCATGCCAACAGTAAAGCATCCTGAGACCCTTCATGTGTGGGGTTGCTTCTCAGCCAAGGGAGTGGGCTCACTCACAATTTTGCCTAAGAACACAGCCATGAATAAAGAATGGTACCAACACATCCTCCGAGAGCAACTTCTCCCAACCATCCAGGAAGTTTGGTGACGAACAATGCCTTTTCCAGCATGATGGAGCACCTTGCCATAAGGCAAAAGTGATAACTAAGTGGCTCTGGGAACAAAACAACAATACTTTAGGTCCATGGCCAGGAAACTCCCCAGACTTTAATCCCATTTAGAACTTGTGGTCAATCCTCAAGAGGCAGGTGGACAAACAAACACCCAAATTCGGACAAACTTCAAGCATTGATTATGCAATGGGATGCCAATGGGCTGGCCCAGAAGTTAATTGACAGCATGCCAGGGCAGATTGCAGAGGTCTTGAAAAAGAAGGGTCAACACTGCAAATATTGACTCTTTGCATCAACTTCATGTAATTGTCAAAAGCCTTTCACACTTATGAAATGCTTGTAACTATACTTCAGTATTCCATAGAAACATCTGACAAAAATATCTAAACACACTAAAGCAGAAAACTTGTGGAAATTAATATTTGTGTCATTCTCAAAACTTTTGGCCACGACTGTGTGTATAAAATATCTGGCCTATGACACAGCTTGACCAACGAAGTGCCAGGGTAATTACAACACCAGCAAATAAAATGAGTGAAATTGCAGGTATGCATACTGTGGAAGGACCACCAGAGGGCAGGCTGGGCTCATGGATAGTAGCCCAACAAGGCATGGGAGACAAGGTAACTAGAGGCAATTAAGCACAGCTGACGGTACTAATGACATACTCTCCTTCCCCTATAAGAGAGAGAATGGAACCAGCAGAGAGGGGGGGAAAACTATCTCTGGAAGATGGCCACCGAGAGAGAGGAGCTATCCAGGAAGAACCACTAAGACGGTGACAATCCCGTGACTTTTTGTTGTAGTTTAAAGATAATCCTATTGTGTTCCTGTTTCATCTGGAGAAGAAGATGTATGTTTTTTTCCTTGGAAGATTTTCATTGATTATGTTGAAATGTTTTTGTTGACCAAATGCCCTCAATAGAGAACTGTGTTAAATCAAGAAAACCTATTCCTGACTCGTTTATTCCACCTTCCCGCTTTAGAGTGACACCCAATTACTTGGTCCGCTCACAATACGGATAAAATAATTAAACATGCTTAGTGGTCTACTTCGCAGATTCACAAAGAGTGAATAACAGTCTATTACTGCAATACATTAACTGTTAAATAGTCATATTTACACACATTTATTTTAATACATACATAGACTATTGAGCTACCTTTTTTCTGGGAAACTAAGACTGTATCCATAAAGATATTTGAAAGAGGCTTTGATTGTACAGAGAACATGAAACATGGTAGACTGTCCGTTCATTCACATAACACCGGCACCTGTAACATGTTATGAAAGTGTGCTGACTGGTAGAGAACCTTTGCATCCAGATGTTCTATGTGCAGTGGTAGCCTGAATCAGCAACCTAGAACTCAGTTATGCCATGATAGTTCTGCAGTGGTTTTCTTCATAGGTTCCGACCACCTTGCTCCTTCACTTGTTTCTCTGTGGCCAGATACCACTTCTTCACCTTGGTGTTTTCCATCACATCGTAAAAGGCCTCCAGGTCCTCCATGGATCGGAGGACTCCATACACCGCCTTCAGAAAGAAATAGTCATTATTTACACCGCTGATAACCTATCAAATAATTAAGTAAAGAGTTGGGTGTCTTGAAAAACTTTTAAAATAAAATGTATTTTTATTACTAAATTGAGGTCCCTTGTCAACATGTGTATTCAATTTAACATGTCAATGTAAATTGTACCCAACTGAAATGGAATTTCCTTTCAAACTGTCACAACAACCCAACAAATCTTACCAGATCAGCGAGGTTGGGTTTGTCACCACCCATGAATTTCCTCTTCCTCCCAATAGCTGTTATCCACTCATTCACAGCCATGTACAAATCTTCCCTTACATCGTCCTGTAACTTGTACCTATGTGGGGGCAGGAACAGAGGGGAAGACCAGGCACAAACTCACATTGACCAGCATACTGAAGAGAATGAAATTGAAAACATTCCATATAAAATCTAGTAATTTGCAACGATTGACAGCAATCTGAAACTCACCAGATTTTCAGGACCTTGGAGGCCCAGAACATATAGAAGGCCCCTCCATACTTGGCAAAAGGAACAGAACCAAAGTTGCCCTCACGCACTATGTGGTCATAGGTGGCCAAGGCCTCAGCGGGAGTCCTGTACACATTAGGCTTTATCCGGTTCACTAGCCAGTCATCAGCCCACTGACGCCATCGTACCTCCTCCCTGGAAAAAAGAACAGAGATTTGCCCAGTCCAAAAACTACCTCTAGCTAGCCCATACCCCCTATGAAGTTATGTAGATCTGAAAGAACTGGAATCAATTTGGAGGGTAGCTCCACCCTGTGAAATGTGACATATTTCAGCTATATTGCTTATACCCATCACTTTACAGATGTACTCTAGAACATGTAGAAAATATTGAACAAATAACAACAATCAAATTCTTAGATCAATACAACAGAGCTAACTTACTTTCTGGCATTTTTAGATGTGTACACCTCAGTGATCTTAATCTCATTCAACATCACCCAGTATTTGTTAGTGTACTCCAGAATTTCATTCCCCCAGGCATTGGTAGATGGGAGTCTCGGAAAGTACTTTACAACCTCTGACATCGTTCTTTCTCTGCAAAGTAAAAGAAAACAAGAGGTATATAAATAAGTGATATTGTAGGTTTGAAATGCAATAGGTCATTCTGCTTTTTATTTAATTACATTATTTACTTACTTGTCAATCATGCACGTCTTCATTGCACTGATAATGACAGATGAGTTGTTCAGTTGCTGTTTGACAAGCAATTAGAGAAAGATGGTTTTATTAAACAAAAGGTTTTAAAAAATTGAGTACTTGCTTGAAACACCTTTTCTTCAAGTTTGAGATCTACTCTGCTTACCACAATTTCTTTCCCCTCCACCATAAGAATGGGCACCGTTTGGTACTCCGATGACCATTTGATCTCCGTGTGCATGACAGGGTTGACTTCCACAACCTTATATGGAAAACCATAGTAGTCGAGGAATGCCCGCACTTTGCTGCAGTATGGACAGGTCTTGTACTGGTATAAGGTAAACGTTAAGTCTGTGGCAAACGTCAGGTCAGAGCCGTGGTTTGTGGGGATGCTATATTGGAGATTGGGGAGCTGTGGGTAAATATACGATTGCATACAGTGTTTATCCCAATATCATTATTTCTGATCCGTTGCAGCAAAACATGAGACATACTTTCAAAAGTACAGTGCAACTACATCAAGTTTTGTGGACATCCATGGAAAAGCTGTAGACCGTTAGAGAGAGAGTGACAGATACATCGTAATAAAGAATGCATGAGCCACAATGAATGAGGTTAAACAATACATTGCGTGACATTGAAGAGTTAAAAGTACGAAGCATAAATGGTTGAAATCCTTACATTGGGCAATTCATCCTCTGCAAAATGCTGTTGAAATGAGAATTGTATGGTTTGATACAAGCCGACTCCCCCTCCGAACAAAAAAGCAAACCCAAAGACGCGCCTGTTGGTTGCGCGCAGGGGAAGAGTGGAGATGAGTTTGGATCCAAACGTGGTGCCGCCTGTGCCATAAGCCCTGGCACTGCACCTCGACGGGAAATTAGATAGTGCAACTGCTTGGCTGATTTTGGTTATCGGAACACGCAAAACACCCCAGCCAGTCCGCCAAAAACTGTTGTAACTTGAGGCTGACATTTTTGGTTTACACAACCTGCTCCCACAATGCATCTGGTCTGACCAAAAACAGCGAAAACTTCCGTGTTCGTACACACGTGGTTAGGATGTTATATCACCGGCCACGTTCCATACCGCCTGCAATGTAGTCGTGCTGCGCAACTTATGTGTTTCCTGCCATGTTAAACTCTACTTGCGTTTGAAGAAATCTGATACACATCTGATTGGTCCTAGACCTCCACAAATGTAGGTGTAGTGTTTGACAGGGACGGCTAAATAAGATTTTACATTCTGCGCAAGGGGACTAGCCTACAATATAGGCAGTTTGGAACGCAACCACCATTATTGCGCTACAAATGACAGAAGAACATTGTTTCAGATAATGCAACAACTTAAATGTGTCATCTACAAGTAATTAAAATGTTCTGGTCTGGAGTAATGACAGCTATTTTTTAAATATTTTTACATCAGATGAATAACCTTATCAAGAGACATTAGGGCAGCAGGTAGCCTATTGGTTAGAGCGTTGTGCCAGTAACGGAAAGGTTGCGAGATCGAATCCCCGAGCTGACAAGGTAAAAATATGTCGTTCTGCCCCTGAACAAGGCAGTTAACCCACTGCTCCTAGGCCGTCACTGTAAATAATAATTTTCTTAACTGATTTGCCTAGTCAAAAACAACGTTTAAACAAGGTTAATACATCCACACACAGGGCCAGCACAAAAATGTGCATCAACCAAGGGGTACTTTTATATCATTGACATCTCAAACAGCCTGGTTTTCCTCCTCAATTGAATTGCACCCTATGGCCGGGATTCAATCCGATCAGTAAATCTGCGTTAAAGCACGCTGGTCATGTAAAGGTCATTTCAGATTTGCCAACATATGCAACGTTTACCTTGAATGCAGTCTCCCTGAATGTGGTAACATTACCTTTAAAAGTTTCATAGCCAACCATGCACAATCTGATTTAATCCAGGCCCAGTCTACTATAGACAAAGACAAAGGAGAAACACAATATAACCACTCCAACTTTATTTTTTATTAATCTGAGATGAAAGGAATAAAATCTAGAACTGATGGTGCTATTGAAAGAAAATCAAACTGTGTGAGCATTATGCACATTTTGACCGTAGGTTTCACTTGACACCTCTGTAATATATATTGTTATGGGCGTGATATAACAGATATGAAGTCATAAAATCTGACTGTAGTTTATGAAAAATAAGTTGACAGTCATGATTAGCTGGGAATTGACTACCTTACCTATAGAGGAGTTTGTGTCAGATGACATGACTGTTAATGAGATATTTAGGCCTATATTTTATAGGCCTAATATTAATATCACTATTATTATGAAGAGGCATATCTCTTCTGGAGACTTAGAACAGAGATGTCAAATAAGTGTTACCTACATTTCTTCAGATGCTCTACAATTTACAACTGAATAGTGATATTTAAAAAAAAAACTTTTGTAATATGTTCATTTAGTGCTAAAGAGCTGATGCTGCAGCCTAAAAGACCTACATAAAACAACCCATCCTCCCTTTGGTGCTATGTAACTCTGCCCATTGATTGAATATTAGAGATTCCAACATCAGTAAACTTACTACGAAGTGAGGTTTCTAACAGTATAATATATTTTCATTTTCTATAGGCCTTGCCCATTCTGGCCTCCCATTTGAAAATAAGCTCCCACCATAATTGTGAAAGAACAGTATAAATATAGTTGAACCAGGCATACAAATACAGAATCACATGAAAAAGGCTTTTAAGACAATGTACATGAAAAAGTGAATTCATTAATTTGATATCTAATGGTTCAGAAGGAAAAGTCCATGTCTGAACATGTTGGGCCTTCATGTGAAATGTAATAATTATAATACCGCTAGTCAGGGGCGCAACTTTGGTTTTCAAAGCACAATTTTTTCAAATCAAAAATCCTGAAGTTATCCAGTCGGTTAAACACTCTAAAAAGCCTACCCGACCGTTTGGAGGCGTCCGCATGGTCCTAAAGCACAGTTGCCTCGTTAGGTATCACATTCCAATGACAAAACTGGGGGTGTGAAAGTTGCGTCCCTGCCACTAGTGATCAATCAATGAACAGTCAGTCTGGTTTGGAAAGTTGTATTTTTTCTAATGACATTTAGATCGACTGACATCAAGTTTTGGACGGGGAAATGAGTGTACAGTTCTGACCAAACCAATGGATATTATCTTTTTTAAGATATATTCAAAAGGGAAGATTGTCAAAGTTGGACGTGTGAGGACAGATACTTGGTGCATGCTGTGTGTTTCCATATCATGGCATTGGTTTCTTGAATTAATGTTGCGTGAACATGCTAGTGTCTGGAGACCAAGTGTACCACTACATCACTTGACTACCGTTGTATCCAAACCATGTGCAAATGTTAGGCCAAATATGTTTTACATGGCAACTAACTCTATTGAAATAAGTAACAGGTTTTCCTAAATGTGTTAAATCAAAATATATGAAATTAGACTTTGTAGTTGAGGACATTGTATCCATATACTCCATACTGTTCAGAAATCAAATTATAATGCAAATATGACCCATGAGATTAATTACAATTTACACATGACAGACAAAATCATGTTTTTTCAAATCCACCTTCAAACGTTCCTTAAAATGTAAGAACATGGGCATATTTTTAGATTCCAAAAACCCTAACAGTAGTCCTCCCTGGTTTGTTTCTCATTTGGCTTCTTCACAGGTTATATATAGGTAACTGCCAAAATAAAGGAAACACCAACATTTGTCTTAAAGGCCCAGTGCACTCTAAAACATGATTGACCTGTATTATACACATATTTCCACACTATGAGGTTGGAATAATACTGTGAAATTGTGAAAATAATGCCCATTAAGAGCTGTTTGAAAAGAACGCCAGTTTTGGTGGGATGGAGTTTTGGCCTTCCATGGTAACATCACCATGCAGTAAATGAGTTAAATAAATTAGAAATAGTTCAAGAAATGATTTTATATTCAAATAAAAACAGCTGTATTGGAGAAATCCCCAAATCTGGTGTTTTGTTGATTGTGGTGGAAAACGCTGTCTCTGGCGCCGCTCCAGAATCTCCCATAAGTCTTCAATTGGGTTGAGATCTGGTGACCGAGACAGCTATGGCATATGGCTTACATTGTTTTCATGCCCATCAAACCATTGTGACCACTCATGTGTGTGTGTGTGTGGCTGGGGGCATTGTCATCCTGGAAGAGTCCACTCCCATCAGGATATAAATTATTCACCATAGGTTGAAGGTGATCACTCAGAATGGCTGTGTATATATTTTTGCCGTTTACCTTTCCCTCTAAAGGGTTGACAGGACCTAAGCCATGTCAGGAAAATGCACCCCACACCATAAGAGCCATCAAAACTCTAATTTACTCAAGTGCTTTCTTTATTTTGGCAGTTACCTGTATGTAAAGAATTGGGAACCAAGCCTAGATGTACAGATTAAATCATAGGAGTGTTTATAATCATATAGCATAAAAACAGACAGACCAAAACAAAGATGGGACTGACAACTCCAAATATCTACAACGAAAAACTAAATAAAGTCCTTCACCATGCCACAGGATCTAGGAAGACTTCTGCCGGGGTCATCGTCATGGTTACAGTCCACGGTTACGCTCTCAATCAGTATGGGATGTAGAGGCCTCCACAGACATAGCAACTTCACTGCGCAATAACAACTGTCCACAGATCAGTGCTGCATGGGATAAAACTAACCACCTTCCACATCTCATGGCGTCATCCATTAAGAATTTCTGTGTCAGAAATCGCTGAAAGGACCAAGGAATCTTGGAAGGATCATGATGGGCATAATGGAGCTCTCTGATGACGCTGTGTTGGAAACTCAGCTTATATAATGGAGGGCCTCTCACTAGACCCAATAGAACAGACTAAGGGGAGAGAAAGACAATAATAACCTCCGTTTTGTTTACAAAGAGGCAAACATCTCCCCAGTGTTTTGAACCTTGTTATAAACACATGCACGCACATACGTCCTTTCATACACACTCATACACACGCACTCTAGCATGCTCACACTCAGACAAGGACAAGCACGCACACAAAAAAGCAAAACAAACCAATAAGAGAACACAAATCCATTATACAAATGATGCTTATCATGTGCAACACAAATAAAACACACCAACTCCGTGCACCATATCTCAACCTCCTAATAGTGTCGCATAACAAGGTTCTGTCCAGAAAGGCTGGCCGAGAGGCAAAAAACTGTTGCTCTGCTCTACAGTAAATCGATGCACACAACTGACCCTTGTGGTGAGAAGATAGTAAACAATGGTTCCTATGAAGTTGCCTTTTTGTTTGTATAGCGGTGTTGCTCCCCTGACGTCGACCTCTGCTGATCGTTGTCTACCTCGCCGTTTCCATTGGGTCTTCTTTGAAATTCTCACACTGCTCCATCACTTTCCTGAAACAGAGGAAGGGAGGCGTCAGAATTTATTTAATTCACCCGGTTTGGGCTCCATTCTAATTCAAGTCAATAGATAAATGAAGGGGAGGGGGATTAGGGCAGTCCTCAATTTATTAACTACATTTCAATTCATTGGACTTTGGGACTGAAGAAACCTCTGGTGGCATGTCTTGTGGTGTATCCATGGGTGTCTAAGTTGTGTGCTCGTCGCTTAGACAGCTCAGTGCATTCAACATGTCAATACCTCTCACAAATGCAAGTAGTGCTGAAGTCAATCTCTCCTCTACTTTGAGCCAGGAGAGATTAACATGCATATTATTAATGTTTGCTCTCTGTGTACATCCAAGGGCCAGCCGTGCTGCCCTGTTCTGAGCCAATTTTCCTAAGTCCCTCTGTGGCACCTGACCACAAGGCTGAACAGTAGTCCAGGTGCAACAAAACTAGGGCCCGTAGGACCTGCCTTGTTGATAGTGTTGTTAAGGCAGAGCAGCGCCTCATTAGGTTTTTACCATGGCAGTTTACAATCCAAGGTTACCCCAAGCAGTTCAGTCACCTCAATTTCCACATGATTTATTGCAAGATTTAGTTGATGTTCACGGTTTAGTGAATGATTTGTCCCAAATACAATGCTTTTAGTTTTTGAAATATTTAGGACTAAATTATTCCTTGCCACGCATACTGAAATGAACTACAGCTCTTTGTTAAGTGTTGCAGTCATTTCAGTTGCTGTAGTAGCTGACGTGTATAGTTACGAGTCATCCACACACATAGACGCATGTGGTTAGTAAAGATTGAAATAAGGGGCATAGACAGCTGCCCTGGGGGATTCCTGATTCTACCTGGATTATGTTAGAGGCTTCCATTAAAGAACACCCTCTGTGTTCTGTTAGACAAGTAACTCTTTATCCACAATATAGCAGGGAGTGTAAAGTCCTAACACATACGTTTTTCCACCAGCAGACTACGATCGATAATGTCAAAAGCTGCACTTAAGTCTAACAAAACAGCCCCCAATCTTATTATCATACATTTCTCACAGCCAATCAGCAGTCATTTGTGTAAGTGCTGTACTTGTTGAATGTCCTTCCCTATAAGCATGCTAAAAAAGTCAGTCAATTTGTTTACTGTAAAATAGCATTGTATCTGGTCAAACACAATTTCCCCCAAAACTTTACTAAGGGTTGGTAACAGGCTGATTGGTCATCTATTTGAGTCAATAAAGGGGGCTTTACTATTCTTATGTAGCGGAGTGACTTTTGCTTCCCTCCAGGCCTAATAGCACATACTTTCCAGTAGGCTTAAATTGAAGCCATGCCAAATAGTGGCAATATCATCAGCTATTATCCTCAGAAATGTTCAATCCAAGTTATCAGACGACCCTTTCACCTCTTCCACACTCACTTTATGGAATTTAAAATTACAATTCTTGTCTTTCATAATTTGGTTACATATACTTGGATGTTTGTTGCTGGCATGTCATGCCTAAATTTGCTAATCTTGCCAATAAAAAAAATAATTAAAGTAGTTGGCAATATCAGTTGGTTTTGTAATGAATGAAGCATCTGAATCAATGAATGACGGAGCCGAGTTTGCCTTTTTTCTCAAAATTGAATTGAAGGTGCTCCAAAGCTTTATTTACTATCATTATTTTTCATTTATCTTTGTTTCATAGAGTAGTTTCTTCTTTTTATTCAGTTTAGTGACATGATTTCTCAATTTGCAGAACGTTTGTCAATCGGTTGTGCAGCCAGACTTAATTGCTATTCCCTTTGCCTCATCCCTCTCAACCATACATTTAAAAAGAAATCTACACCAATCCAAGGAATTTAACCGTTTTAACAGTTATCCTCTTAATGGGTGAGTGCTTATTAGTAACTGGGATAAGCAATTTCATAAATGTGTCAAGTGCAATGTATGTTTGCTCCTCATTAAACACCACAGACCAACAAATATTCTTTCCATCAACAATATAGGAATCACTACAAAAATTATTGTATGACCTCTTATGCACTATATTAGGCCCAGCCTTTGGAACTTCCTAGATATGGCCACTATATTGTGATCACTACATCCGATGGATTTGGATACTGCTTTCAAGCACATTTCTGCATCATTAGTAAAGAAGTGATCAATTACATGATGATTTCATTCCTGTGCTGTTTGTAACTACCCTGGTAGGTTGACTGATAACCTTAACCAGGTTGCAGGCACTGGTTACAGTTTGAAGCTTTTTCTTGAGTGGGCAGCTTGATGAAAGCCAGTCAATATCTAAATCACATACCGCTCTGTTGACATCACATACATTCAAGCATTTCACAAGTTATCCAGATACTGACTGTTAGCACTTGGTGGTCTATAGCAGCTTCCCACAAGAATGGGCTTTAGGTGAGGCAGATGAACCTGTAATCATATTACTTCAACAGTATTTAACATGAGATCCTCTCTAATCTTTACAGGAATGTGGTTCTGAATATAAAACAGCAACACCTCCACCACTGGCATTTCTGTATTTTCTATAAATGTTATAACCTTGTATTGCTACCACTGTATTAAAGGTATTGTCTAAGTGAGTTTCAGATAGATAGTCAGAATATGAATGTCATCTGTTACTAGCAAAGTTATTAATTTCATGAACCTTGTTCCTTAAGCTGCATAAGTTAACGTGGGCTATTTTGAGCACTTTTTTTGGATGATTGCTTATTTTCATTGCTTTACTGATCAGTTCAAAGGTTGGGTGGGTTAATAGGTCAGGTCATACCGCGCCATGTCCTTGGTCTCTTCGTGTGATGTCTGGAGCTCCAGCACCTTCTCCAAGAGAACGATCCCTCCTTCCTTGACCAGCAGAGGGCAGTACTTACTCGCTGAGGGATGAGAGGAAGAAAATAAGTGAGAATAATTTTTTACTAGAAAGCAGAGAGCTTTCCCTGATGAGCGACAAAGTGTGGGTAGTGGGCAGTATTCCCTTGAAAAACGATTACTCCAAAAGTGAATCCACAATTATGCTATTAATAATGCAACAATAAACATAAAATAAGTAACTGACCTCGGAAGTCTCTCAAATTGATACAATGTGGCAAAGACTGATCCCAACGATGACATCAATAAGCGAGTTTACCTGGCAACTTGCTGGTGTCTAAAGTGGGATTTGTCTTTGTATTGATACTCACGGTATACTGACACCAGGTTGAAGAGTGCCCACGTGGCCCAATGCTGACTGACTGGGGCGATGCTCTGGGGCAGCAGGCGCAGGATAGGCTCAAAGGATCTGAAAAGAAAAAGGGGAGGGAGTGTCAATTCAGAAAATATGAGTTCATTCAAGTGTTCATTCAGAAAACGTATACATGAAAAGTGAAATGCATTTGCATGTCTAAAAGGTTGCTTTACAAGTTCAGCTATAGTTAAATCTTTCCCTGACAATCTACTTAAATCATTTTCTGATGATATATCCAATTGTAGTTGGGATCATTTGTAACTGTCTCCAGAGACTCATCTCCATTGAGTTCTCTGTTTACCTGTAGTTGATATTCCGGCGGGAGGTGACATCCCAGCTCTGGATAGCAGCCATCATCTTGTCCATGACCGTGTCCCTCAGCGGCTCCTCCATTCCCCATGCCTCTGGCCCATCAAACACGATGTGGGACAGCACCCCACACGCATTATAGGACACCTCGATCCCATCCGCCTTGCTGTCGAGCAGGTCACTGTCACCACAGAACAGTCAGGAAAGCAGAATCCAGCTTTATTTATCCAGGTTAGTCTCAATGAAATACAATCTCTATTGCAAGACAGATCTGGGACCGTATGTATCAAGCATCTCAGAGTAGGAGTGCTGATCTAGGATCAGGTCCCCCCTGTCCATGTAATTGTATTCACTGTGATCCAAAAGGCTAAATAGATCCTAAAATCAGCACTCCTACTCTGAGACGCTTGATACGAAAGGCCCCTGGTCCAAGATGGCAGTAGGATCAGTCAATACTGCATTTAACCATTCAATACAGACAATGTACATTCTCTTGCCTGAAGACAGAGATGAACTGTGGGGTGAGGAGTTGTGGCCGCAGAGCCCTCACTTCTGCCACATTACCCAGCAGCCCCAGCATGTTACGGTGGAGCTCCTGCTTGTCTGGAAACTCCTGAGAGGCAGTGGAGGACAAAAAGGTGATACACAAGCAAGGCACTGCATGATGGGAGAAGGAATTGTATTTATTTAATTTCAGATGGAGTACATTGATTGTATGTTTTAACAAATCACTTGGTGGTTATGAAAAGGTGAGATGCCCTAGCTAACCTTCAGGCAGTCCAGGAAGAGGCTCATGCCCCTACAGTTGAGGAACATCTGACAGTTGTCTGGAGTCTCGTCAGTGATGTTCCACAGTGCGCTCCAGGAGAACTCCATTACCTGGTCACACTTTAGAAAGAGAAACAAAATTAAGTTTGCATATGTTTTTATCCAAAGTGATCTCTAGGTAGACTCATCAGTCAGTGCCATTCCAGACAGTACACTTGAATTGGCTTAACACATGCAATGTTTTCTTAAGGGTTGCATGTCAAAATACTATTAGGTCTATGCCTCATGACAATATGATTGTGATGTGGCTCAATCCAGTTCAGGTTCTGCGAGGTCATTTCAGACGAGATGTAGGAAGGAGTCTGCACTTGTGGAATGGTAGGGGTGTTAAAGAAAGAAACAAAACATGACTCACCATCCTGTCCTGTAGCTTTTTCTGTATTAGATTCAACATTGTCTGAAGAAGAAAAAAGAAATAACCCAAGAGATAACTTCACAAAACACATCAATGACCTGTGTGTGTGTGTGTGTGTGTGTGTGTGTGTGTGTGTGTGTGTGTGTGTGTGTGTGTGTGTGTGTGTGTGCGAATGCGCCAGGGTTTCCGTTAGCCGGTAATAGCCAGCTTTTGGCAGATATATATATATTTTTTAAATCAATAAAATTGCCACTGGCCAATTGTCCAGGAGAAGAAAATATCGCATTGCGAAATGCTGCTTTTTGGCCTCTTCAATTATGGAAATACCAGTCAATGTAGTGGAATTAGATTGCCGTATGTGTGCAGTATACTCATTATGCATCCTATTTGTCACACAGATACAGAGCCTTTGAGCAGAAAATCTGTCAAACAGCGCGAGAGCTGCTGCTACAGTATCTCAAACAGCAAACATAGGCAACAGAAAGTAGGCTTCATCTGCGCCTCACACACACCACTTTGCAATGAGCCAAAGGCACAAGCCTAGTCATATTAGCAACCCATGCTAGTGGTTGCATATTAGATCTCTTCTCTTTCTAAATTTCAAACTGACATTTTCATCTGTCACATGAACCCGTGTTTCACAGCTAATTGCATTATGGAACAAACATTCGCGCGTAGCCTACTGCCTTATGCACATTGCTGCGTTTAGAATGTGAAGAATTAATAGTTAATCAACATTTTAAGCTAAACATTCTGATCCGGTGCATCAGACTTTTATGTAGCCTAGGCCTACTGGTTGTATGAATTTGGGATCTATCTTCCCGTCCCAAACTTTGTTTGGAATAGGCTATTTCTTTCTCGGTAAACTAGCCAATAGAATAGGTCAACTTTTCTGCTATAGGAGATAGCAGAATGACATAGGCTAGTGATTTTTCTGTTCGTTACTCATCTTGTCGGCTGAGGAAAAGTACACGTGGACAGTTAATCTAACATACTCAAAGTGCATATCAGAATTCGGTAAGAAGGACCGCACATCGATGTATCCTCAATTTCCATGTTCTGTGAATATGAATTACCATAATATAAATGTGATTTCTGTCATTCTGAGCACTGTGGGTGGCCGACCTAATCAGGTTACACACCCAACGCATATGGGTCGGGTAAATTAAAATGCTGCCAGTCAATGTCCGGCGCCACATTTTCCTTACAGAAACCCTGGAATGTGTCTAAGTGACAAGTGTACCAATTTGTGTATACGGTTATGGCTATTAATGTGAATCTTCCCCATCTTGACAAAGCCCATCTTGTGTGCAATGTACAAGTGTGTGTTCGTTCGATTGTTTACCTATATCAAACAAAATAGCAGTCTCTCCTACCTTGACGAAGCCCATCTTGCCCACAGCTTCCTTGTGATGGTTGTCCACTTGGCAGACCAGGGCATTGCAGAGGTGCACAGCGATGCGCTGGATGGACTCGTCCTGCCGGGCCGGCTCCAGGATCTTCAGCAGCAGCAGGTTGACCCGGCCATACTGGAACTCCAGCTCCTCGGGGATGCTGAAGTTACACAGTGTCAGGCAGCAGTTCCTCTGAACCTGGGGGGAGAAAGGGGGAGGTGAGACGAGGGGGGAGAGGAAATGTGAGTGAGGAATATGGTTTAAACAAGGGAAGAGGAAAGGGGGAATGTGAGTGAGGAATATGGTTTAAACTAGGGGTGTGCCGATCTGGCCATAATCGTATTCGAAAATTGACAGTTGATAGATCAGATGATACACTTGATCTGAAAAAAGCTTTTAAAATGCCTAAATAGAGATGAGTAATGTTTTAAATGCCAAAATAGAAGTTACAAATGCAACTTACAGTCTCCCTTCACTTATTTTTATTTTATTTTATTTATTTCACCTTTATTTAACCAGGTAGGCAAGTTGAGAACAAGTTCTCATTTACAATTGCGACCTGGCCAAGATAAAGCAAAGCAGTTCGACAGATACAACGACACAGAGTTACACATGGAGTAAAACAAACATATAGTCAATAATACAGTATAAACAAGTCTATATACAATGTGAGCAAATGAGGTGAGAAGGGAGGTAAAGGCAAAAAAGGCCATGGTGGCAAAGTAAATACAATATAGCAAGTAAAACACTGGAATGGTAGTTTTGCAATGGAAGAATGTGCAAAGTAGAAATAAAAATAATGGGGTGCAAAGGAGCAAAATAAATAAATTAATTAAATACAGTTGGGAAAGTGGTAGTTGACTGGGCTAAATTATAGGTGGGCTATGTACAGGTGCAGTAATCTGTGAGCTGCTTTGACAGCTGGTGCTTAAAGCTAGAAAGGGAGATAAGTGTTTCCAGTTTCAGAGATTTTTGTAGTTCGTTCCAGTCATTGGCAGCAGAGAACTGGAAGGAGAGGCGGCCAAAGAAAGAATTGGTTTTGGGGGTGACTAGAGAGATATACCTGCTGGAGCATGTGCTACAGGTGGGAGATGCTATGGTGACCAGCGAGCTGAGATAAGGGGGGACTTTACCTAGCAGGGTCTTGTAGATGACATGGAGCCAGTGGGTTTGGCGACGAGTATGAAGCGAGGGCCAGCCAACGAGAGCGTACAGGTCGCAATGGTGGGTAGTAAATGGGGCTTTGGTGACAAAACGGATTGCACTGTGATACACTGCATCCAATTTGTTGAGTAGGGTATTGGAGGCTATTTTGTAAATGACGTCGCCAAAGTCGAGGATTGGTAGGATGGTCAGTTTTACAAGGGTATGTTTGGCAGCATGCGTGAAGGATGCTTTGTTGCGAAATAGGAAGCCAATTCTAGATTTAACTTTGGATTGGAGATGTTTGATATGGGTCTGGAAGGAGAGTTTACAGTCTAACCAGACACCTAAGTATTTGTAGTTGTCCACGTATTCTAAGTCAGAGCCGTCCAGAGTAGTGATGTTGGACAGGCGGGTAGGTGCAGGTAGCGATCGGTTGAAGAGCATGCATTTAGTTTTACTTGTATTTAAGAGCAATTGAGGCCACGGAAGGAGAGTTGTATGGCATTGAAGCTTGCCTGGAGGGTTGTTAACACAGTGTCCAAAGAAGGGCCAGAAGTATACAGAATGGTGTCGTCTGCGTAGAGGTGGATCAGAGACTCACCAGCAGCAAGAGCGACCTCATTGATGTATACAGAGAAGAGAGTCAGTCCAAGAATTTAACCCTGTGGCACCCCCATAGAGACTGCCAGAGGTCCGGACAGCAGACCCTCCGATTTGACACACTGAACTCTATCAGAGAAGTAGTTGTATAGATATATAGTAGTTATATAGCATAGACGAGTTGTCACCAAGAACGAGCATCATGTTTTTTTCCCTAAAGTCACTCTACTTGTAAGACATTATACATATTGATAGCTTGCTAGCAAAGGTCCTCGCCATTTGATTTAGTAGCAGACTAGCAGCAGGCAATACTTACCTAAATGTTGCGGATACAATAAAAAAAATTCTCCCCAATTTTGTGGTATCCAATTGTTATTTGCAGTCTTGTCCCATTGCTGCAACTACCGTACGGGACTCGGGAGAGGCGAAGGTCAAGAGCCGTGTGTCCTCTGAAACACAACCCAGCCAAGTCGCACTGCTTCTTGACACCATGCCCGACACCATAACCCGGAAGCCAGCCACACTAATGTGTCAGAGGAAACACTGTACACCTGGCTATCGTGTCAGCGTGCACTGTGCCCGGCCCGATAGAGATGGCAGCTTGGCCATCCTTAGGAAACTGTGCAGTATCTATTTTTTTATGCATTATTTCTTACATTGTTAGCCCATTGTAAACCTTAAGTGTTATTACATACAGCCGGGAAGAACTATTGGATATCAGAGAGATGTCAACTTACCAGCACAACCAGCACTACGACCAAGAATACGACTTTCCCAAACCGGATCCTTAGTCTGTACCTCCCAGGGCATTTGAACTGATTCCAGAAGCCGACCCAAAACAATGCCGTTGGAGGCGAGGGGGCCGGAGCGGTCTTCTAGTGAGGCTTCGGATGCAAGCACACCACCCACCGCTTCAGAGTATATTACTCACTAATGCCCAGTCCCTAGTTAACAAAGTTGACGAAATTAGGGCATGAGTTGCTTTCCAAAGAGTAAAATACTCAGTTTCACGGAACATGGCTAGCTGGGGACATGCTGTCAGCAAAACAAAATAGATGATCGTGGACTTCAGGAAACAGCAGAGGGAGCACCCCTTTCAACCACTCCACAAATGTCTTGTTAACCAAATGTAGTTTTGGCAAGTCAGTTAGGACATCTACTTTGTGCCTGACAAGTCATTTTTCCAAAAATTGTTTACAGACAGATTTCTGTTTTCACTTATAATTCACTAATTCATTGACATCATGGGAAATTCAAAAGAAATCAGCGAAGACCTCATAAATATATATTGTAGACCTCCACAAGTCTGGTTCATCTTTGGGAGCAAACAATAGTTTGTAGAGAGTATAAACACCATGGGACCACGCAGCCGTCATACCGTTCAGGAAGGAGACACATTCTGTCTCCTCGAGATGAATGTACTTTGGTGTGAAAAGTGCAAATCAATCCCAGAACAGCACTAAAGGACCCTGTGAAGATGCTGGAGGAAACAGATACAAAAGTATCTATATCCACAGTAAAACGAGTCCTATATTGACATAACCTGAAAGGCCGCTCAGCAAGGAAGAAGCCACTGCTCCAAAACCGCCATAAACAAACTAGACTACGGGTTGCAAGTGCACATGGGGACAAAGATCATACTTTTTGGAGAAATGTTCTCTGGTCTGATGAAACAAAAATAGAATTGTTTGGCCATAATGATCATGTTTGAAGGAAAAAAGGGGGAGGCTTGCAAGCCGAAGAACACCATCCCAACCGTGAAGCACAGAGGTGGCAGTATCATGTTGTGGGGGTGCTTTGCTGCAGGAGGGAACGGTGCACTTCACAAAATAGATGGCATCATGAAGTAGGAAAACTATGTAGATATATTGAAGCAACATCTCAAGGCATCAGTCAGGAAATTAAAGCTTGGTCGCAAATGGGTCTTCCAAATGGACAATGACCCCAAGCATACTTCCAAAGTTGTGGCAAAAGGGCTTAAGGACAACAAAGTTAAGGTATTGGAGTGACCATCACAAACCCTGACCTCAATCCTATAGAAAAATTGTGGGCAGAACTGAAAAAGCGTGTGCGAGCAAGGAGGCCTACAAACCTGACTCAGTTACAACAGCTCTGTCAGGAGGAATGGGACAAGATTCACCCAACTTTTTGTGGGAAGCATGGGGAAGGCTACCCGAAACGTTGGACCCAAGTTAAACAATTTAAAGGCAATGCTACCAAATACTAATTAAGTGTATGTAAACTTCTGACCCACTGGGAATGTGATGAAAGAAATAAAAGCTGAAATAAATAATTCTCTCTACTATTATTCTGACATTTCACATTCTTAAAATAAAGTAGTGATCCTAACTGACCTAAAACAGGGATTTTTTTACTAGGATTAAATGTCAGGAATTGTACAAAACAGTTTAAATGTATTTGGATAAGGTATATGTAAACTTCCGACTTCAACTGTATATTTGTAAATAACAGCTAGTACACGATATCTAAGGAAGTCTCAAGGTTTTGCTCGCCTGAGGTAGAGTATCTCATGATAAGCTGTAGACTACACTATCTACCTAAAGAGTTTATCTGTATTTTCTGTAGCC
The DNA here is from genome assembly GCF_023373465.1 of Oncorhynchus keta. Lineage (NCBI taxonomy): Eukaryota > Metazoa > Chordata > Actinopteri > Salmoniformes > Salmonidae > Oncorhynchus > Oncorhynchus keta. The sequence goes on from NC_068429.1 coordinate 15,534,600, forward strand.
GTCTACATACCACCACAGACTGATGCTGGCACTAAGACCGAACTCAATGAGCTGTATTCCACCATAAGCAAACAGGAAAACACTCACCCAGAAGCGGCGCTCCTAGTGGCCAGGAACTTTAATGCAGGGAAACTTAAATCCGTCTTTCCAAATTTCTATCAGCATGTTACATGTGCAACCAGAGGGGGAAAAAAAACAACTTCTGACCACCTTTAAGCCCCACACAAAGATACATACAAAGCTCTCCATAGCCTTCCATTTGGCAAATCTGACCATAATGCTATCCTCCTGATTCCTGCTTACAAGCAAAAATTAAAGCAGGAAGCACTAGTGACTCAATCAATAAAAAAGTGGTCAGATAATAATAATAATATATGCCATTTAGCTGACGCTTTTATCCAAAGCGACTTACAGTCATGTGTGCATACATTCTACGTATGGGTGGTCCCGGGAATCGAACCCACTACCCTGGCGTTACAAGCGCCATGCTCTACCAACTGAGCCACAGAAGGACCACCACAGATGAAGCAGATGTAAGCTACAGGACTGTTTTGCTAATACAGACTGGAATATGTTTTGGGATTCCTCAGATGGTATTGAGGAGTACATCACATCAGTCATTGGCTTCATCAATAAGTGCATCGACGACGTCGTCCCCACAGTGACCGTACGTACATACCCCAACCAGAAGCCATGGATTACAGGCAACATCTGCACTGAGCTAAAGGCTAGAGCTGCCGCTTTCAATGAGTGGGACTCTAACCCGGAAGCTTATAAGAAGTCCCACTATGCCCTCAGATGAACCATCAACAGACAAACCGTCAATACAGGACTAAGATTGAATCGTACTACACCGGCTCTGATGCTCGTCGGATGTTGGAGGGCTTGCAAACCATTACCGACTACAAAGAGAAGCACAGCTGTGAGTGACGAGTCCCAGTGACACGAGTCTACCAGAATAGCTAAACTACTTCTATGCTCGATTCGAGGCAAATAACACTGAAATATGCATGATGGCAACTGCTCAGCCTCTAACCGCAAAGCAATACAGAGGGTAGTGTGTTCGACCAAGTACATCACTGGGGCCAAGCTTCCTGCCATCCAGGACCTCTATACCAGGCGGTGTCAGAGGAAGACCCTGAAAATTGTCAAAGACTCCAGCCACCCTAGTCCTAGACTATTCTCTCTGCAACCGCATGGCAAGCGGTACCGAAGCGCCAAGTCTAGGTCCAAGAGGCTTCTAAACAGCTTCTACCCCCAAGCCATAAGACTGAACATCAAATCAAATGGCCACCCAGACTATTTGCATTGCCCCCCTTTTACACCGCTGCTACTCTCTGTTATCATCTATGCATAGTCCCTTTAATAACTATACCTAGATGTACATATTACCTCAATTACCTCGACTAACCAGTGCCCCCGCTCATCGACTCTGTACCGGTACTGCTGCTCTTTAATTACTTGCTACTTTTATTTATATTTAAAATATATTTTTACTTTAAGGTCTTCCTTCACCTGTTGTATTTGGCTAATAAAATTTGTGACTAATAAATGTTGATTTGGTGGTGCAGTGCCTGAGACCACTGTGCCACGCGGGAGGCGCATGGCAGCTGAAAATAACGTATTTTCCAATCACAGATAAAAAAATACTCTGATCATAACCGTATCCAAAAAATTCCCCAAATCCTTTTTACAATACTCCTTTTGCCCGAGTATTCTGCACACCCCTGTGATTAAACTCCTTCAGACTAATTTATACCAATCCAGTCCTTTTAAATTTAGGAAGGGAATTAACTTTGCAGTTTCACTCAGGGGAGAGGCTTGACTTTACCGTGACCTCCTGGTACTGCTCCATGCCGTTGAGCACCACCTGGATGACCTGCCGGCGTAGCCTCATGCTCTGGTCGCTGCGGTACTCAGTGTTGGTCAGGTAGAAGAGGGCCGCGCTGCCCGTCACCTGGACGCTCTTTTCGTACTTATGACACTTCAGTGCAGCAATCACAAGCTGGGGGGGATCACAACAAGACAGCCAGGGGATAAACTGATAATGAACCCCTGAGAGGTAACTCGGTCAAATAGATGAAAGTACAGCTAGCTGTTTTTCAAACTTTATTGGTGTCAGAAGTGGGATCCTACAGTATTAAAATGAAAGTGACTTAACTAAAGTAACTTTCCACTTTGATGTCAATCACCCTTTCTAAAGCATTCAAGGTTACATTTTCGAACACTTTCATTTAAATCAAAAAGGTCTCTAACCTGCAGTGCCCGCAGTAGCTGGCTGCAGTGCTGTATCCTGGCGATGTCAAACAGCTGGTTGATTGCACGGTGGGCCAACTCTGGGCGGAACTCTGTGTAGGCCTCAATGGCATTCAGGACCTGGTCTTCATTCTTGGAGCCTGTGACCTAAACAGGGACACAATAGAAGTGAAGCATTAAGCACCACGACAACCAACACATACACACAGACACACACACACGAGAGACATGAAAGCTACTGGGCGTGCAGGTTTTTGGTCAACCCTATAATAACACAAGCCCAAGGCCTTAATTAGTTGATTCATTTGATGTTCGTGATGGGCTGGGGCAAAAGCCTGCATGGCCAGTAGCTCTCCAGGACGGGAGTTGGAAACCCCTGGTCTAATTTCACCTTGTACGCAGGGATGTGCGTCACATTACAAAGAGTGGTGTTATAGAGCCCCAGAAACTGCAGAGGTCTCTTCAGCTCCTGGAAAGGGTAGATGCTGCTCTTGCAGGGCTCAATGCTGAAAGACAGAGAGAGAAAGAGAACACATGAGTCTGTCATATTTACATAACATGGGATACGTACACATATTTTTAGAAAGAGAGATTACATCAACCAGTCCTACTATTTACATTGTTTAGCAAGCAAGTCAGAACGTATATCATACACAAAGGCTCACCTTGGACGTCCCATGGCCTCCTCGAGGTGTGGGACTGTGCAGTTGTCCAACATGATGTGGCCTGAGATGTCCAACGACACCAGATTGACCAGGCCCTGCACGATGGCCGTCAGGATCTTACGGGTCATTTTGAACTTGGAGGTGCGCTCTCGGGAGATATCCAGGTGCCTGGGGAACACAAAGAGAGAAGGGTACAGATCATTTTACAAGCCTACTGCACAAAGAGTGATGTTTATTTAATTTAGAGAATTCAAGTTGACAAGTTGAGTTATTAACTGAGTTATTAACAGATCAACAGTTCTTGATCAATTATTGCACAAAACAGTACATCTGTAATTATCACCTAGGCATGGTCTACTGGACTGAAAACAATTACACACACAGTATCGGGTAGCATATCTTTAACTCTCAAGTTCCTAAATAAAGCAAATTCTGATGGTTATTCCAGAAACAAGGGCCTCGAAAGAGAAACCAGTTTACTTTAACCAGTTACTGTACCAAGATTAAACCCTGCCCCTCACAGCTCACCTGAGGTGTCCCAGCTCCACCACTGTGTTGACCAGCTCCTCAGACAGGTCCACGTTGTAGAGCACCAGCGAGGCCAGCCTCTCCTTCCACTGGGCCAGGAAGGCAGCCCTGGGCAGCTGCACCCCAGACAGGTCCAGAGAGGTGAGGGCTGGCAGGGGCTTGAGCAGGGCCTCGGGGTCCACCTCCTCAGGCAGACCCCCCAGGTTGAGCAGCCGCAGCCGGTTGAAGCCCTGGAAGCTGAAGTCTGTGTCCAGCGCCTGTCTGGAGGCAGGCCGCTGCTCCTCTTCTTCCTCGTCGTCCTCATTGCACGCCAGCGGGGCGCCACCCTTGCGGTAGAAGATGTGGCTGCAGCCGAACAGGCTGAGGGAGACTAGGGTCTGGCGGAAGCTGGCCAGAGTCTTTAGGCTGCGTGCTGATAGGCTGTTGCAGTAGGTGAGGTGAAGCTCTATCAAGTCCTGGGTGAATTGTCAGTTCAAATCAAACATGTTGAATGTCAGTTTCATTGTTTAGCCTATGTGGTACTGACCTTGTATTTAGCAGATATTCTTGTGTGTTTTTTTTATCTGACCTAGTATTGAGTCTGTGCTCTTAAGTGATGCTATTCTGGACTTTCTATTTCTTAACCTTTGATACTGAACATCGCTGAGGAAGAGCTTGCTAATCAGCATTTCACTGCACTGTTTACACCTGCTGTATGCTGTGCACGTGACAAATAAACTCTGATTTGATTCCCCGAATTGGTCATGCAGAAAGGCAAGTGATCCGTTTGGTAACACTTTACCTAAAAGGTATAATACTTTAACATATAATAACAGTATATGCCACTTATTGTAAGCATTTATGTGCCTTTATAATGCCATATAATTCAGCAATAAGGCCCAATGGGGTGTGGTATATGGCCAATATACCACAGCCAAGAGCTGTTCTTACAGATGACACCACGAGAAGTGATAGGACACAGGCCTTAGAAATGGTATATTGGCCATATATTACAAACACCGGAGGTGCATTATTGCTATTATAAACTGGTTACCAACATAAAAATAAATGTTTTCTAATTACAGATGATATATGGTCAGATATACCATGGCTTTCAGCCAATCAGCATTCAGGGCTCGAACCACCCAGTTTATAATAAGGCTTATAATATTATCTATGTAGCAACATTAACTGGCTCAAAATGGCTATTTAGACAGGATCATTCATATGAGATGATAAGGCAGGTTAATACATGCTCTTGACAAGTCTTATAATAGATTATAACTACATCATAATTCATTATACCATTGGACTTGTGTGTATTCAGGAAAATACATTTGTATGGATTGTGCCTTCAATTGTTGAAGGCTCCAGTCATTTGACAGAAAAGTGTTCCAGACATTAAAAGGATACAGGCTGGTTTCGGGAGCTGTAGACATAGTCGTAGACACAGCCGTAAAATGAAAGCCTGTTTATGGGAGAGTATTAAAGGAAGAATGTAAGAGCCCTCTATCTCCTCCCCCAGGGCCAGTGTGCAGGACTAGATGGAACACATCCACAGACACACTGAACCGCTTCAATACTGGTGAAGGGCCAATTGACCTTTTATAAGTACCTGTGAGTATGTGTGTGTGCAAGTGAGACACACACACAGCATTTAGCCTAGGCAGTGTGTGTGTGCCTGCCTTCTAAAAATGTTTTAAGTGAATAGCCCATATATGGCTTGAATACATGGCCATAACCCCTACTACTATATCCCCCTCCAAGATCTGAAAGCCGCTGTTTGGTTTCATAATAATTATTATTTTTGGCGGAAATACTACTATGCCTATACAGAAGAATGGGGACAGTTTGAAATACTACTATGCCTATACAGAAGAATGGGGGCAGTTTGAAATACTACTATACATATACAGAAGACTGGGGGCAGTTTGAAATACTACTATGCCTATACAGAAGAATGGGGGCAGTTTGAAATACTACTATGCCTATACAGAAGAATGGGGACAGTTTGAAATACTACTATGCCTATACAGAAGAATGGGGACAGTTTGAAATACTACTATGCCTATACAGAAGAATGGGGACAGTTTGAAATACTACTATGCCTATACAGAAGAATGGGGACAGTTTGAAATACTACTATGCCTATACAGAAGAATGGGGACAGTTTGAAATACTACTATGCCTATACAGAAGAATGGGGACAGTTTGAAATACTACTATGCCTATACAGAAGAATGGGGGCAGTTTGAAATACTACTATGCCTATACAGAAGAATGGGGGCAGTTTGAAATACTACTATGCCTATACAGAGGAATGGGGACAGTTTGAAATACTACTATGCCTATACAGAAGAATGGGGGCAGTTTGAAATACTACTATGCCTATACAGAAGAATGGGGACAGTTTGAAATACTACTATGCCTATACAGAAGAATGGGGACAGTTTGAAATACTACTATGCCTATACAGAAGAATGGGGGCAGTTTGAAATACTACTATGCCTATACAGAAGAATGGGGGCAGTTTGAAATACTACTATGCCTATACAGAAGAATGGGGCCTATACAGAAGAATGGGGGCAGTTTGAAATACTACTATGCCTATACAGAAGAATGGGGGCAGTTTGAAATACTACTATGCCTATACAGAAGAATGGGGGCAGTTTGAAATACTACTATGCCTATACAGAAGAATGGGGGCAGTTTGAAATACTACTATGCCTATACAGAAGAATGGGGGCAGTTTGAAATACTACTATACATATACAGAAGACTGGGGGCAGTTTGAAATACTACTATACATATACAGAAGACTGGGGGCAGTTTGAAATACTACTATGCCTATACAGAAGAATGGGGGCAGTTTGAAAATGTACTAATTTACAGTGCCTTCTGAAAGTATTCAGACCCCTTGACCTTTTCCACAGTTTGTTAAGTTACATCCTTATTCTAAAATGGGTTAAATAAATTCAAATTCTCTCAGCAACCTACACACAATACCCCATAATGACAAAGCAAAAATAGGTTCAGAAATGTTGCCTAATTTATCAAAATATTATTAAAAACAGAAGTACCTTATTTACATAACTATTCAGACACTTTGCTATGAAACTCAAAATTGAGCTCAGGTGCATCCTGTTTCCATTGATCATCCTTAAGATGTTTCTACAACTTGATTGGAGTCCACCTGTGGTAAATTCAATTGATTGGAAATGATTTGGAAAGGCACACACCTGTCTATATAAGGTCCCACAGTTGATAGCGCATGTTAAAGCTTGAACCAAGCCGTGAGGTCGAAGGAATTATCCGTAGAGCTCCCAGACAGGATTGTGTCGAGGCACAGATCTGGGGAAGGGTACCAAAATATTTCTGCAGCATTGAAGGTCCCCAAGAATACAGTGGCCTCCATCATTCTTAAATGGATTAAGTTTGGAACCACCAAAACTCTTCCTAAATTGTCCGCCCGGCCAAACTGAGCAATTGGGGGAGAAGGGCCTTGGTCAGGGACCAAGAACCCGATGGTAACTCTGATATAGCTCTAGAGATCCTCTGCGGAGATGGGAGAACCTTCCAGAAGGACACTCCATCTCTGCAGCACTCCACCAATCAGACCTTTATGGTAGAGGGGCCAGACGGAAGCCACTCCTCAGTAAAAAGGCACACGACAGCTCGCTTGGAGTTTGCCAAAAGGCACCTAAAGAATCTCAGACCCAAGATTGAACTCATTGGACTGAATGCCAAGCGTCACTTCTAGAGAAACTTGGCACCATCCCTATGGTGAAGCAGGGCAGCATCATGCTGTGGGGATGTTTTTCAGCAGCAGGGACTGGGAAACTAATCAGGATTGAGAGAAAGTTGAACAGAGCAAAGTACAGAGAGATCCTTGATGAAAACCTGATCCAGAGCGCTCAGGACTTCAGACTGGGGCAAAGGTTCACCTTCCAACAGGACAATGACCCTAAGCACACAACCAAGACACTGCAGGAGTGGCTTTGGGACAAGTCTCTAAATGTCCTTGAGTGGCCCAGCCAGAGTCCGGACTTGACCCCGACCAAAAATCTCTGGAGAGACCTGAAAAGAGCTGTGCAGCGACACTCCACATCCAACCTGAGAGCTTGAGAGGATCTGCAGAGAAGAATGGGAGAAACTCCCCAAATACAGGTGTGCCAGGCTTGTACCATTATACCCACCTGCCAAAGGTGCTTCAAGTACTGAGTAAAGGGGTCTGAATACTTATGTAAAATGTGATATTTCCATTTTTTATATTTAATGAATTAGCAAAAATGTCAAAAACTGTTTTTGCTTTGTCATTATGGGGTGTGTAGATTGATGAAGAAAAAACTATTTAATACATTTTAGAATAATGCTTTAACTTAACAAAATGTGGAAAAAGTCAAGCAGTCTGAATACTTTCCTAAGGCACTGATTGGAGCTAAGATATGTGATGCATTCCTCTGGTGGGGTATACGAGGCAGACACCTGTGGTATCAATGATTAATTCTGGCCATACAGTAGCATGTGAAGTGACACGAACAAGCATGAGGCGGTTTGTGACCCAAGATCTTTCCCTTGCCTTTATTACTATGTATACTGAAGTAAAAAAAAATATTCAACATGTAAAGTGTTGGGCCCATGTTTCATGAGCTGAAATAAAAGATAGCAGAAATGATCCATACGCACAAAAAGCTTATTTCTCTCAAATTGTGCACAAATTTGTTAACATCCCTGTTAATGAGGATTTATCCGTTGCCAAGATAATCCATCCACCTGACAGGTGTGGCATATCAAGAAGCTGATTAAACCACATGGACATTACACAGGTGCACCTTGTGCTGGGGGGGAGGGCAATAAAAGGCCACTCTAAAATGTGCAGTTTTGTCACGCAACACAATGGCACAGATGTCTCATGTTGCTGGAGAGTGCAATTCACATGCTGACTGCAGGAATGTCCACCAGAGCTGTTGCCAGAGAATTTAATGTTCACTTCTCTACCATAAGCTGCCTTCAACGTTGTTGCAAAATGCATCCTACAGGTATGATTTCTGTATTTTGAAAGTTATATACCTTAAACTTGATTTCTGACAAATACAACATTTGGGGACTGTCAACAATGGACTAATGAAACAAATACCAAAAAATAGTTTTCCTTTATTTACACTTTTTTGTGTCAGTGCATCTGGATGTGGTATTGGTCCTGATTTGAAAGGAGGTATTGTCCTGAATAGAGGTATAATCATGGCTTATATCTATAGAGGTTAGCTTGGGCCTAAGGTGCTTGGAGAAACCATTCCAACGCCTTCCATGTTGTTTGTGGGACTTTATGTCCTCCAGAAAACTGCCGGCCCACCTATTTCTTGCAGGAAAAACACAAGCAAGAAGGCAGCAGGGGCACTCATGAGACTTCAAGTGATGGTGAAAACATTAATAAATCCCATCAGTGCCCCAGCTGCCTTTTCTGCCTGTGTTTTTGCTGTATGGCATTTTAGGGCACTCAGTCTACCTATAGCTTGGTCTCGGATCTGTTTGTACTGTATAGCCAACTTATATGGTCCATGTGGGCTATACCATAGATATTGTATTAAATTACTAGAGGGGCTGGGTCATAAACCCTCAAAGTTCCAGAAGGTTCAAGTCCATTTTAGTATTCTAATTCCTAATTCTATGGGCTATACAGCACAAAGAGATCTGGGATCAGACCATCTCCACTATGTCCCACCTGTTTCCCAATGGCCTCCAGGTCCCTGTCCCGCACAAGGTCCTCCCTCAGCTGCACCCTGGTGAGCCTGGTGCTGCGCGGGTCTGAGAACAGCTGGAAGAAGCCGTCCTGCGGCTCAAAGTTACTGTCCGAATGTACCAGCTCCATGTATCTGTGAAGATGGTAACATAAAAAAGCAGAGAAATCATTATTTAAGACATAAGATCAAATTGATCATTTGTCAGAACAAACAAATGGTTGGCATTTATTTCAATTTTATTTTTTTGCAAGATCCAAATCCAGGCTCACAGCTAATAAAGTGATTGATCACAAAATCACCCTTCACACCTCACAAAATAATAGCAACATTATGTGAAACATGAGGTAAACAAACAAGAAAACCATTGTGCGAAAAGTTGTGTTTAAACTACCCTGCTTACTTATTTACAAGCCACATGCTTAATTGACCATTAGAATTAAGACCTGTCCCAAATCCCAATTATACATACGTGTTGACCAGCTTGTCACAGATCTCGCTGGGCAGGAAGACATCTGAGCGCAGGCAGAGCTTGTTCCCGTCTCCCAGGTAGCACATGGTCCTCCTCAGGTTCCTCAGGCAGAAGGCCGTGGACAGCGCCATGAGGCTGTCGGGGTTGTCCCCTGCTTTGGCCGCCATGTCGGATGCTGCTTCTCCCTTCCCCTCTGTTTGACAACAGGGCAAATCGGGTGGCCTCAGGAAGTGGGTGCTGGGATGCTCTCAAAGGGTAGGCATCGGGATACACGAGGTGGTCGCAGAAGAGGCAGAGTGCTCAAAACCTCCCTAATTTAGGGTTTAGGCATACAAGAAGCTGCTGGAGACAAAGTTATTATCATGAGTCATTAGTCTACTTGACATTGCTTTGATACACATCTACAATTATACTTCATATTTAGGGAAATGGCAATAGTATAATATGTCATAGCAGTTTGTCAGCTACGTGGCCAAACTAACTGTATTTAGGACTATAAGTCAAAATGGCAAAACATGTAATGACAGGCTTCACCTCCATGACATGAATTTGATGTCAATCAATTAGCAAAGAATGTTTGCGGAAGCAAGCTTAAATATTTATGTAACTAGTTTAGCGGCTTCTGAAACATTAGTTAGCTATTTGATTTAATGAATTAGTTAGCTAACTTGCTACTAACGTTAAACACAACGACACATTGATAAAGTACAAATGATTGTCAACTAGCCGCTAACTAACTGTTGTTTTTGAGATAGCTAATTAGCTAGCCACGTTAGGTAGCTAGCTGAGTTATTACGAATTACAGATGCACCTTTTAGTGGTTAACTAGAGGTTGCTAGATCAAAAGTGTGAAGTAGTAATGTATATTTACATGGGAACTGTATGTATCATAAATGTTAAGTGTAACCTGCAACCATGACAAATAGTTATTGTGCTAACTAACTACTGTAGCTACATCAAATCCATTGCTAGCTAGCTAAGCTAACGCTAGCACGTAGTTACTGTAGCTAGCCTGCTGGCGAATATATGTTTGGTGATCTAGCTAGCTATATACACGATTTGTCAACACTGCTCATTTGCACGGTTTATCGAACACTATCATACCTTAGCTTTGCACACGGATAGTTCATTGGTTGATTGAATTAATTTATATTTTTTGAATCATTTACGTTCTCTTCTGTTTTTCGTGTTGGCCCGTGTCAACAAAACAACCTCCCTTTCCGGTTCATGTGTTGCAATTAATTGCTTCATGGGAACGGGAAGGTAATGAGAAACACAATTCTCCTTGCATTTTATGAAAGTAGCTAGCTATATGTTGTTGCATGGTCATTGTTCGTAAAATCCTCTCAACATTTGGGATAGGGAGAGTATCTATCTAACTGGTGAGTATAATGAACTTGTAACCATATCTGGCATTGAACACAAAATAAGTGCACGCACTGCACATAGGTAGTGCAAAAAGCAATTCTAATTATTATTTACATAAAATAATGCAAAGTAGTAAAATGACATGAAAATTATTATGCATACATTTGTTGACGGGGCATAACTAAAAAAATATATAGCAGAGATCATCCAACACTGGAAAGGTGATATGCTCGTGAAGTTTACAGTGTGAGTACAATCAGAAATAGCATTTCAGTCCAACTATGATTTTTTTTTACATATGTAATTGGAGCATATGAATAAGCCACATAGTCATTTGAGTAGTTTTTACTAAATGTTGTATGTTTCCCCATCGGACTATTTTTCTTGTGGCACACAGGTCTAGCTTTTGGATTCTTCCAACATGTCGAGCTCGTACCGAAGCAGGTGAGGTGTACATTTGATTTATGAATGGACAGTGGGCCATAATAACAAATTCGAGGAAATGTCATGTACGTTTTGTGTTTTTTGGCATCTCTTGTGGTGCGTTCTCTGTAGCTAATTGTTCGTGTATTATGTGGTAGACTCCAAAAGCTCTGTAGGCTCACTTTAGCCAACTGGTTAGCTAACGTTAGCTAGCTACATAGCTAACGTTAGCCCGTTGTCTCGACGAAATTGGAAGACATCTGGTATCAATATCGATGAAAGTGCTCGCTTCTGTATTGTACTACATTGCAGACAATATTACCCCCCCCCCCAATACCCTGCTTGAATGAAATAATTGTTTCGTATCTAGCTAACTATCTACTCTATGGGGATAATATTATTTTTTTGCTCAAGTGTAGACACCACTATCATGTTTGTCTATTTCAGTGACTGTAACTATTAATAGTTAGAATTCAATTTAAACTGAAGGAACCCAAAAGGGCCATTTATTTCGAGGTTTTCAATGAATTAGGTAGTGGCTCACGTTAAACTGTTGAGGAAGGACTGGGTTAAGAGAATGCAGAACTTGTACTACCTAATTCCCCAAATGCAATTATGCAACTTAGGTTACGAACATACCCACATTCTCCACTGATCAAGTTATCACGACAAAACTGAGACCACTTTAGACTAGAGACAGTCAAACCTGTGTGTTGTATTCAACTTAATGTCAGCTATTGATATTCCACAAGACAAGGAGAAATACAGAATAGCCTAATCAAGGTACAATGTTGGTATGTTGCATTACATTTGAACTATACAATGCAAATGCTGACAGGACATCCCTTTCAACCCTTGTAAGACAGGGGCAGTTCAAGCAGGACACACTAATTTACTTTATTTAAATCTATTTAGGGGCCTGCTATTTGTGGCTAAATAAAACTGTTCATATGCCTACTATGGTAACCTATTTTCTGTGATGGCTGAAATGTTGTCAAACTTTGGCTATTAATTATTAAAGCTTTCCTTGTTTTTAGGCTACTATTCACTTTTGCTTTTGGACTTTCTTGTTCCAGGAAAATAATGGATCCAATGTTATGATAATAGATCCAATGTTATGAAGGGTAGCCCACTTTAGGGTTTAATTGTAACAGCAAAGCAATTTTACCTAGTATTGAAGTTAGTGATCTGAGGTCAGGACTGGTGTCTTGTGAGGGCTGTTGCTTGATAATAAACAAATGAACTGTATTCCCGTTGAATAGCGCCCAGCAACTTTGCTGATTGTCTGCAGTTTTGGAGGGAGCCATGACAAACAGGATGTAGCTGTCCAGGAAAAAGATAAATAGCTATTACAGGAGAAAGGCATACTAGATTGATATCATAACTCTTGCTTTGGTTCTCTTCAGTAGGTTAGAACAAAATCAGAACATCACAGATATAGCTAACTATCTGATGTTGTATAGCCAACTCTGTCAGTTCTGCATGCACCTCTTTCTAAAAGCTAACACTGAGTGTTCAGCTTTAGCCAAAGCCCTGCTGTATAGCCTAAGTGTACTTCCAGCGCCGACAGAGATGGCCGCCTCGCTTCGCGTTCCTAGGAAACTATGCAGTTTTTTGTTTTTTTACGTGTTATTTCTTACATTAGTACCCCAGGTCATCTTAGGCTTCATTACATACAGTCGAGAAGAACTACTGATCATCGTCAATTCACCATCAGTACGACCAAGAATATGTTTTCCGCGACGCGGATCCTGTGTTCTGCCTTACAAACAGGTCAACGGAATTGATTCCATGCAGCGACCCCAAAAAACGACTTCGTAAAAGAGGGAAACGTAGCGGTCTTCTGGTCAGACTCCGGACACGGGCACATCGTGCACCACTTCCTAGCATTCTTCTTGCCAATGTCCAGTCTCTTGACAACAAGGTTGATGAAGTCCGAGCAAGGGTAGCATTCCAGAGGGACATCAGAGACTGTAACGTTCTCTGCTTCACGGAAACATGGCTCACTGGAGAGACGCTATCCGGGCGGTGCAGCCAACGGGTTTCTCCACGCATCGCGCCGACAGAAACAAACATCTTTCTGGTAAGAAGAGTGGCGGGGGTGTATGCCTCATGACTAACGAGACATGGTGTGATGAAAGAAACATACAGGAACTCAAATCCTTCTGTTCACCTGATTTAGAATTCCTCACAATCAAATGTAGACCGCATTATCTACCAAGAGAATTCTCTTCGATTATAATCACAGCCGTATATATCCCCCCAAGCAGACACATCGATGGCTCTGAACAAACTTTTTATTTAACTCTTTGCAAACTGGAAACCATTTATCCGGAGGCTGCATTCATTGTAGCTGGGGATTTTAACAAAGCTAATCTGAAAACAAGACTCCCTAAATTTTATCAGCATATCGATTGCGTAACCAGGGGTGGTAAAACCTTGGATCATTGTTACTCTAACTTCCGCGACGCATATAAGGCCCTGCCCCGCCCCCTTTCGGAAAAGCTGACCACGACTCCATTTTGTTGATCCCTGCCTACAGACAGAAACTTAAACAAGAGGCTCCCACGCTGAGGTCTGTCCAACGCTGGTCCGACCAAGCTGACTCCACACTCCAAGACTGCTTCCATCACGTGGACTGGGACATGTTTCGTATTGCGTCAGATAACAATATTGACGAATACGCTGATTCGGTGTGCGAGTTCATTAGAACGTGCGTTGAAGATGTCGTTCCCATAGCAACGATAAAAACATTCCCTAACCAGAAACCGTGGATTGATGGCAGCATTCTCGTGAAACTGAAAGCGCGAACCACTGCTTTTAATCAGGGCAAGGTGTCTGGTAACATGACCGAATACAAACAGTGCAGCTATTCCCTCCGCAAGGCTATCAAACAAGCTAAGCGTCAGTACAGAGACAAAGTAGAATCTCAATTCAACGGCTCAGACACAAGAGGCATGTGGCAGGGTCTACAGTCAATCACGGACTACAAGAAGAAACCCAGCCCAGTCACGGACCAAGATGTCTTGCTCCCAGGCAGACTAAATAACTTTTTTGCCCGCTTTGAGGACAATACAGTGCCACTGACACGGCCTGCAACGAAAACATGCGGTCTCTCCTTCACTGCAGCCGAGGTGAGTAAGACATTTAAACGTGTTAACCCTCGCAAGGCTGCAGGCCCAGACGGCATCCCCAGCCGCGCCCTCAGAGCATGCGCAGACCAGCTGGCCGGTGTGTTTACGGACATATTCAATCAATCCCCATACCAGTCTGCTGTTCCCACATGCTTCAAGAGGGCCACCGTTGTTCCTGTTCCCAAGAAAGCTAAGGTAACTGAGCTAAACGACTACTAGTAGCACTCACTCCCATCATCATGAAGTGCTTTGAGGGACTAGTCAAGGACCATATCACCTCCACCCTACCTGACACCCTAGACCCACTCCAATTTGCTTACCGCCCAAATAGGTCCACAGACGATGCAATCTCAACCACACTGCACACTGCCCTAACCCATCTGGACAAGAGGAATACCTACGTGAGAATGCTGTTCATCGACTACAGCTCGGCATTCAACACCATAGTACCCTCCAAGCTCGTCATCAAGCTCGAGACCCTGGGTCTCGACCCCGCCCTGTGCAACTGGGTACTGGACTTCCTGACAGGCCGCCCCCAGGTGGTGAGGGTAGGCAACAACATCTCCTCCCCGCTGATCCTCAACACGGGGGCCCCACAAGGGTGCGTTCTGAGCCCTCTCCTGTACTCCCTGTTCACCCACGACTGCATGGCCACGCACGCCTCCAACTCAATCATCAAGTTTGCGGACGACACAACAGTGGTAGGCTTGATTACCAACAACGACGAGACGGCCTACAGGGAAGAGGTGAGGGCCCTCGGAGTGTGGTGTCAGGAAAATAACCTCACACTCAACGTCAACAAAACTAAGGAGATGATTGTGGACTTCAGGAAACAGCAGAGGGAACACCCCCTATCCACATCGATGGAACAGTAGTGGAGAGGGTAGCAAGTTTTAAGTTCCTCGGCATACACATCACAGACAAACTGAATTGGTCCACTCACACAGACAGCGTCGTGAAGAAGGCGCAGCAGCGCCTCTTCAACCTCAGGAGGCTGAAGAAATTCTGCTTGTCACCAAAAGCACTCAAACTTCTACAGATGCACAATCGAGAGCATCCTGGCGGGCTGTATCACCGCCTGGTACGGCAACTGCTCCGCCCTCAACCGTAAGGCTCTCCAGAGGGTAGTGAGGTCTGCACAACGCATCACCGGGGGCAAACTACCTGCCCTCCAGGACACCTACACCACCCGATGTTACAGGAAGGCCATAAAGATCATCAAGGACATCAACCACCCGAGCCACTGCCTGTTCACCCCGCTATCATCCAGAAGGCGAGGTCAGTACAGGTGCATCAAAGCTGGGACTGAGAGACTGAAAAACAGCTTCTATATCAAGGCCATCAGACTGTTAAACAGCCACCACTAACATTGAGTGGCTGCTGCCAACACACTGACATTGACACTGACCCAACTCCAGCCACTTGAATAATGGGAATTGATGGGAAATTATGTAAATATATCACTAGCCACTTTAAACAATGCTACCGTATATAATGTTACTTACCCTACATTATTCATCTCATATGCATACGTATATACTGTACTCTATATCATCGACTGCATCCTTATGTAATACATGTATCACTAGCCACTTTGTTTACTTTGTCTACATACTCATCTCATATGTATATACTGTACTCGATACCATCTACTGTATGCTGCCCCGTACCATCACTCATTCATATATCCTTATGTACATATTCTTTATCCCCTTACACTGTGTATAAGACAGTAGTTTTGGAATTGTTAGTTAGATTACTTGTTGGTTATTACTGCATTGTCGGAACTAGAAGCACAAGCATTTCGCTACACTCGCATTAACATCTGCTAACCATGTGTATGTGACAAATAAAATTTGATTTGATTTGAGCCCTGCTGTATAGCCTAAGCACTGCTGTATAGCCTAAGCACTGCTGTATAGCCTGAGCACTGCTGTATAGCCTGAGCACTGCTGTATAGCCTGAGCACTGCTGTATAGCCTGAGCACTGCTGTATAGCCTAAGCACTGCTGTATAGCCTAAGCACTGCTGTATAGCCTAAGCACTGCTGTATAGCCTGAGCACTGCTGTATAGCCTGAGCACTGCTGTATAGCCTGAGCACTGCTGTATAGCCTAAGCACTGCTGTATAGCCTAAGCACTGCTGTATAGCCTAAGCCTTTAATACTTTTGGGATAAATCACAACAATCAATCAACCCCAATCTATTTTGATTTCCTCTGGGAGAATCAATGCTTATTTTCCTTTTAGTGATAATGTAGCCTAACCACCACACCAATGGGTACTGTGATTTGGCTCGATTGTCAACTGATCATGACAGGAGGACAGACAGGAGGACACACGTATAAACTAGTGGTGGTACTGTATATTTAATGAGTACTTCAAGTGTTACAAACCATTAAAGGGGCATTCTGCCAAAGTCCCACCATTTAATATGCTTTTTTGTACCATAAGAACAGTTGGGGCAGGTTGTGTTGGTAAATCTGCATTTCAAAGACTGTTACCTGAGCAGCTGTCTGAGGTGGAAGTTGGACAAATCAATTATGTTGTACTGGGGGTTTATGGCTATTGGTACCAAGTTAGTGGGAAGGGGCAATTGGTCAGAATCTCCTCCTTTTCTGACCACATTAATGGCCACATGAACGACTCCCCAGGGAATGTATAAGGTAAACACATGAAACTGTGCAGCCCTATGTAGATTGCATCTATCCTTCTTCTCATAGATAAATAATCATTAGTCTACCCACCTACAACACCCTCTCCTGTTTTCGGTCTGCTACATGTGCATAATCTGAACAAGGCATTATGGGACTGTGTCCCTCCTTATTCTTCATGGGAGGCATTAAGCCATGTCTGTATATTTTAAGATTTACATGAATGCAGTACACAGTATGCTTCTTACACCACAGCCTATATTTATGTTATTTTTCCCTTTCTTGTACAATTAAAGGATACAGGAATTCAAGGTGGCCTTGAGTGAAGAGAAGCTAGACTTGAATGCACTCCGGGAACTTTGCTTCAGCGGTGAGAAAAAACTTTGCTTTCATTTCTAGAATGTAATTTTTTCATGTGTTTTTACTTAGTATGTTATTATGCTCCTTATTTCACTTTATCTTGTCCTGTATTCATCTTTTTTTGTCATTCCCCCTTCTCTCCTTCACCCTCCTATCTCTCTCTCTCTCAGGTATCCCATTTGAAGGAGGCATCCGTGCACTTTGCTGGAAAGTGAGTTGCTCCACCCCTTTTAATAGACATCTGCAGTATGTAGTATTAGTTTCAGCCTGTTTTTCTAATCTTATCTGTGAGTGATTGGGATTCTTATTTCGGGTGACTTGCTTCCATGTTTCCAGGTCCTTCTAAACTACCTGCCTCTGGACCAGACGATGTGGGATTCCTTTCTCAAAAAGCAGAGGTAAAATGTCTCCAGATAGACATCAATTATTTATCAACAAGAGGAGATGTATTGAAATGGTCAGAGTAAGAAATAAGTGCACTTGCAAGACCGGTTTGAAATAGGGCTGTGCGATATGGCCCAAAACTCATATTTCCATTTTTTTTTTTTTTTTTTCAAACTTATGGAGGATTCACTAAATACAGTGTTCAGGCCCCTTCCCTTTTTCCACATTTTGTTACGTTACAGCCTTATTCTTAAATTGATTAAATAAATACAAATCCTCACCAGTCTATACAATATACCCCATAATGACAAAGCGAAAACCCTTTTTTTAAATAAAAAATAAACTTTTTTGCCAATTTATAAAAAATTGAACAGAAATACCTTATTTACATAAGTGTTCATACTCTTTGCTATGAGACTTGAAATTGAACTCAGGTGCATCCTGTTTCCATTGATCATCCTTGAGATGTTTTTACAACTTGATTGGAGTCAACCTGTGGTAAATTCAATTGATTGGACATTTTGGAAAGGCACACACCTGTCTATATAAGGTCCCACAGTTGACCGTGCATGTCAGAGCAAAATCCAAGCCATGAGGTTGAAGGAAATGTCCGGAGATCTCTGAGACGGGATTGTATCCAGGCACAGATCTGGGTAAGGGTACCAAGAAGGTCCCTAAGAACACAGTATTAAAGCGAACTGAGTAATCGGGGGAGAAGGGCCTTGGTCAGGGAGATGACCAAGAACCCGATGGTCACTCTGACAGAGCATCAGAGTTCCTCTGTGAAGATGGGAGAACCTTCCAGAAAGACAACCATCTCTGCAGCACTACACCAATTAGGCCTTTATGGTAGAGTGGCCAGACGGAAGCCACTCCTCAGTTAAAGGTAAACCAAGATTGAACTCTTTGGCCTGAATGCAAAGTGTCACGTCTGGAGGAAACTTGGCACCATCGCTACGGTGAAGCATGGGGGTGGCAGCATCATGCTGTCTGGATGTTTTTCAGCGGCAGGGACTGGGAGACTAGTCGGGATCGAGGGAAAGATAAATAGAGCAAAGTACAGAGAGATCCTTGATGAAAACCTGCTCCAGAGCACTCAGGACCTCAAACTGGGGTCAAAGGTTCACCTTCCAACAGGACAACAACCCTAAGCACACTGCCAAGACAATTTAGGAGTGGCTTTGGGACACGTCTCTGAATGTCCTTGAGTAGCCCAGAGCCCGGACTTGAACCCGATCGAACATCTCTGGAGAGACCGGAAAATACTTGTGCACCAACACTCCCCATCCAACCTGACAGAGCTTGAGAGGATCTGCAGAGAAGAATGGGACAAACTCCCCAAATACAGGTGTGCCAAGCTTTTGGTGTCGTACAAATCAAATCAAATTTTATTGGTCACATACACATGGTTAGCTGATGTTAATGCAAGTGTAGCGAAATGCTTGTGCTTCTAGTTCCGACCGTGCAGTAATATCTAACAAGTAATCTAACAATTTCATAACTACCTCATACACACAAGTGTAAAGGAATGAATAAGAATATCTACATATACATATATGGATGAGAGATTGCCGTGCGGCATAGGCAAGGTGCAATACATTATAGCATTTGGACTAGTCAGTTCTGATTGGAATGTATACATAATTAGTAATTTCAACCATAATTTCCTCTAACACTGGTGTAAATGCGTAGGTGCACAGCACAGAAGGAGCGAACGAGACGGGACCAAAAAGACTAAATCAAATTTATTTATATAGCCCTTCGTACATCGGCTGATATCTCAAAGTGCTGTACAGAAACCCAGCCTAAAACCCCAAACAGCAAGCAATGCAGGTGTAGAAGCACGGTGGCTAGGTAAAACTCCCTAGAAAGGCCAAAACCTAGGAAGAAACCTAGAGAGGAACCAGGCTATGTGGGGTGGCCAGTCCTCTTCTGGCTGTGCCGGGTGGAGATTATAACAGAACATGGCCAAGATGTTCAAATGTTCATAAATGACCAGCATGGTCGAATAATAGTAAGGCAGAACAGTTGAAACTGGAGCAGCAGCACAGTCAGGTGGACTGGGGACAGCAAGGAGTCATCATGTCAGGTCGTCCTGGGGCACAGTCCTTGGGCTCAGGTCCTCCGAGAGAGAGAAAGAAAGAGAGAATTAGAGAGAGCATATGTGGGGTGGCCAGTCCTCTTCTGGCTGTGCCGGGTGGAGATTATAACAGAACATGGCCAAGATGTTCAAATGTTCATAAATGACCAGCATGGTCAAATAATAGTAAGGCAGAACAGTTGAAACTGGAGCAGCAGCATGGCCAGGTGGACTGGGGACAGCAAGGAGTCATCATGTCAGGTACTCCTGGGGCATGGTCCTAGGGCTCAGGTCCTCCGAAAGAGCGAAAGAAAGAAGGAGAGAATTGGAGAAAACAAGCAGTCATAAACGCTCATAAAACGAAAAATACTAAACTTGATTCAGGCATTTGGAAAATCTAATTAGTTTGATATATATCGCCCAGCCCTAGTTTGAATGGTTAAAGGGAAAATGAAACCATCTCTAGATGTAGTGACTTTTGACTCAGTCCTTTGAGGCCTTTCTTATATAGAGCATGAAAACATGAACTGATCAAGACTGAGCCACTTTGTATATCCTTCCATCTCAGCATTTTAATCAATGACAGAATTATACCTTGGTAAATAACCAATTCTTGGTCAAATATATCCCCCCCTGTCTCGCTGGAGTTTACTTTGGGAATCTTTTTTTTTTTAGATTTTACCAAGCATCCCTAGACACCAGCTGATTCATAATGGAACATGGCCTATTAATATATCACACTAGAACACAACACACCCGGCTCAGGACAGCTATATCGGGTCGGCTCGACAGGAGATACGTTGGTGGCGATTCTGCTCTTCCTATTGGCTCCCTCCTTACTCAATTATTGAAATCCTTTGACTGTTTGATTCAGCCTGCCTGGAATGCTTTGAATGGCCCCATCCCGAAAGAACCCCTAGCCCCTAGTCAATTCAGAATTCGATTGGTATAAGAAATATGGCAGCATGTCCATGATGATGTCATTTTGCTGAGTCTAGTAAATTTCACTAAGTCCAATTATCGGTCAAATTGAACTCCTGAAATTAAACAATTAGGATTAGCTGACCTCCGATAGTCCCTGACTCTTGCGTTAATCCACGGGCGTCGAGATACAGTATTCTATTGTATTTAATTTTGTGCCCACAGGGAGGGTTATTCCCAGTTCCTGAAGGAGATGATTATCCAGCCCGGCATCGCTAAGGCCAACCTGGGCCTCTCCAGAGAGGACGTGACCATGGAGGACCACGTGAGTTCCTCCTCTCCCTCCTTCTTCACCCCCCAAAATAGACCAATTTCCTACTCTGATACACACCGCTGGGTTGTCTCGACGAATACGCAGGAACTTTCACCGAATTTTCCCATACATTAATTTTAATTCCGTCTTTCTAACTTTCTTTCAATCTCTCAGCCTCTCAACCCCAGCCCAGAGAGCAAGTGGAACAACTACTTCAGAGACAACGAGGTGCTGCTGCAGATTGATAAAGATGTCAGGTAGGTAGCTTGGCAACAAGCTAGGCACTTCTTTAGCTGACTGTGAAGTGAATATCTTCTTGTATTATAAGTAACTTGTCCTCCAGAGCCGGGGCGAGCATTAATGAATAGTCTATTAATGTATTCCAGTAGCCTGTCATGGAATACCATCTCTAAATAGGCAGAAGGTCAGCAGCAGTGGCTTTCTCTCATGGAAGGATGTCTTCTATTCCACAAAGGAACAAAGAGGATTATAACTATTAAGTGCTAACTAACTAATGTATTTCTGTAATGGCAGGCGTCTGTACCCAGACATGGCCTTCTTCCAGTGGCCCACAGACTACCCATGCCAGCTGATCCTGGACCCCCAGAATGACTATGAGACCCTCAGGTGCCGTGTGGAACAGACCACCCTCAAGGCCCAGACTGTGGACCGCAACCGCAGCGGGGTCACCAACGTGAGTCTGACCAACAGAGAGGGAGAGAGTGTGTATGTGTCCGTTTCATTTGGCAGGTAGCCTAGCAGTTGAGCGTTGGGCCACTAACCGAAAGGTTACTGGTTCTAATCACCGAACCGACTAGTTGAAATATCTGTCGACGTGCCCTTGAGCAAGGCACTTTACCCTAGTCGCTCTGTAGCTCAGTTGGTAGAGCATGGCGCTTGTAACGCCAGGGTAGTGGGTTCGATTCCCGGGACCACCCATACGTAGAATGTATGCACACATGACTGTAAGTCGCTTTGGATAAAAGCGTCTGCTAAATGGCATATATTATTATTATTATTAAAAGAGCGTCAGCTAAATGACTCGAATGCAAAATGTCACTTTAATAATGTTTACATACTATTTATACAGTATATCTACTGCTATTCAAAATATTTGATCATTTAAAAAAAATATTATTGTGCTTGTTTGCATTGATTAATAGGAACTAGGAACATACGCATTACACTGCAACTGACATAACACCTGCTAAACTGTATATGCATCCAAGAATATTTGATTTGTCAATGTTTCACTCCCATACGCAGCAGGGTGACCTTGTTTAGGTAACAATAGGGAAAACACTATTCAGTTGGCAGTAGTGCTGACTCTACTACCCTGTGTTATGTTCATTCCCCCACCCTACTCTTCTGCTTTAAGCAATGCGGTCACAATGCACAAGCTGTGGTGAGTATGCAAGGTCTCGGCAAGTTTGGCAAGGGGGATACTACCAAGCAGGATCAATGAGTTGTCCAGCTAACTTGCCAAAATATTCTGAAATGTTCTAATTTAAAAAAAAAAAACATTTTTAGAAAGTTGAGTTTGAAATGGGCATGGTGTAATTAACTCAAATGACACAAAACACATCTAAGTTTAGCTTTCTTAATGAATTAGAAAATCAATAGTTATTTCTGGATGTTTATTGAAGTTGATTCTGCTTTGTAGTATACCTCACCGATATTGGCTTGGTAACCCTATTAGACTTATGGGTGGATTCGGCTTGTGTCCATTTCCATTCTATAACAATTAACTAGAATTTGAATTCCAATCTTTGTGGATTCCCCTTGCCAATGCGTTTCTTCCATGGTGAGAGCTGTCATGCTGCTTTGATAACTGTTGCTTGTGGATAAGCAATATGGTAGAAATGTTGTCCATATTGCTCATACCCATCTAATCTGTTCAGATCTACACAAGTGCCTGCCTCAGGGGGTAGTGGTGGTTTTTGGACTGGGCCTAACCCCCCCCCCTCTCTCTCCTACCCATTCTTTCCTCTCTACACACCCTTTACCTCCCCCCTCTTCAGGTGAGCTCCCCGGGCAAGGCCCTCAACCTGTACCCTTCCAACGAGTATGAGGTGCTTCCCAATGGCTGTGAGGCCCACTGGGAGGTGGTGGAGCGCATCCTGTTCATTTACGCTAAGCTCAACCCGGGCATCGCCTACGTGCAGGGCATGAACGAGGTGGTGGGACCCCTCTACTACACCTTCGCTACCGACCCCAACGACAAGTGGAGAGGTGGGTGGAGGTTTCTTGGGAGCAGAGCAGAAGACGCCTGTAGTGTAGATGGACTAATAAAGTACTATTCTGTTGTATTAATGGCAAATATCAGCTCTATTTGCTGCTACTTCTCTCTGATAGTCCCATTGCAAATCAAATGTATTTATATAGCCCTTCGTAAATCAGCTGATATCTCAAAGTGCTGTACAGAAACTTTGCTGTCCCCAGTCAAGTGGACTGCGGACAGCAAGGAGTCATCATGTCAGGTAGTCCTGAGGCATGGTCCTAGGGCTCAGGTCCTCCGAGAGAGAAAGAGAGAATTAGAGAGAGCATACTTAAATTCACACAGGACACCGGATAGGACAGGAGAAGTACTCCATATATAACAAACTGACCCTAGCCCCCTGACACATAAACTACTGCAGCATAAATACTGGAGGCTGAGACAGGAGGGGTCAGGAGACACTGTGGCCCCATCCGATGACACCCCCAGACAGGGCCAAACAGGAAGGATATAACCCCACCCACTTTGCCAAAGCACAGCCCCCACACCACTAGAGGGATATCTTCAACCACCAACTTACCATCCTGAGACAAGGCCGAGTATAGCCCACAAAGATCTCCGCCACGGCACAACCCAAGGGGGGGCGCCAACCCAGACAGGAAGATCACATCAGTGACTCAACCCACTCAAGTGACGCACCCCTCCTAGGGACGGTATGAAAGAGCCCTACCTAGTAAGCCAGTGACTCAGCCCCTGTAATAGGGTTAGAGGCAGAGAATCCCAGTGGAAAGAGGGGAACCGGCCAGGCAGAGACAGCAAGGGCGGTTCCTTGCTCCAGAGCCTTTCTGTTCACCTTTACACTCCTGGGCCAGACTACACTCAATCATATGACCCACTGTGAATTTATAGCACAACTTTTGATGTTCCTTGGTTGGGGTCTGAGCAGATTATTTGTTGCAATTGCAAACGTAATAAAATGGTGGTCCTATAGTCTAGGATTATGAGGAAAAACATTAAGATCCACAACATTTATTCAATGGGACAAAACTAGGTCCAGAGTATGACTGTGACAGTGAGTAGGCCCAGAGACATGTTGGACAAAACCCACTGAGTCGATGATGGCTCCGAAAGCCTTTTGGAGTGGGTCTGTGGACTTTTCCATGTGAATATTAGTCACCAAAGATTAGAATAGTATCTGCTATGACTACAAGGAATATAGGAATTCAGGGAACTCAATGAGGAATGCTGTATATGGCCCAGGAGGTCTGTAAACAGTAGCTATAAAAAGTGATTTGAGTCGGTTGCATAGATTTCATGACTAGAAGCTCAAAAGACGAAAACTTCATTTTTTATTTTGTAAATTTAAATTTGCTATCGTAAATGTTAGCAACACCTCCGCCTTTGCGTGATGCGTGGGGGATATGGTCACTAGTGTAGCCAGGAGGTGAGGCCTCATTTAACACAGTAAATTCATCAGGCATAAGCCATGTTTCAGTCAGGCCAATCACATCAAGATTATGATCAGTGATTAGTTAATTGACTATAATTGCCTTTGGTATCATGATCTCTTTCAATTATGACAGGAATGGAGGAGGTCTTTATCCTAGTGAGATTGCTAAGGCAAACACCGCCATGTTTAGTTTTGCCCAACCTAGGTCGAGGCACAGACACGGTCTCAATGGGGATTGCACTAGTCTGCATCAGAGTGCTAATGTTCTGTGATGGAATGGGTGTTCTCTGATGGAATGGGTGTTCTGTGATGGAATGGATCAAGCTAACTGATTCAGGACTTGCCAGCTAGAGGTCAAATGAGGGACCCCCCCCCCTTCTTCCTGATCACTTCTAATTCTCAGATATTTATTTCTTGACCTCTATTTAGAAGTATTTTATCGTCTGTCATATATAGACAGACAGACACAATTGAAACTAGTTAGGGTACGATGGACTGATTGATTGACTGGTTTACTATTATTGACCGTCCAACCAATCAGAGCACGCTGAGGCGGACACCTTCTTTTGTTTCACCAACCTGATGTCGGAGAACCGGGACATGTTCATCAAGAGTCTGGACGACTCGCAGTGCGGCATCACCTACAAGATGGAGAGCGTCTACTCCATGCTCAAGGAGAAGGACATGGAGCTCTACATTAAACTGGTGAGCGAGGGACTCCTGGGCCCAGTCCCAAAGCCATCCCTATGCCCTTTTCCTGGGCCCTTGTTGACTCGTCTTCACGGCTCTGAAAGGATACAAGTTCATAGTGGTATAGGGGGGGGTTACACATTTGATCTGTTTACCTATTAATTTTCCCCATGCACCTCCTAATCAAAACCAACACTTGATTTGATGAATTCATTTAGTGGGATAATGTTATGATGTTTGTAGTTATTATGGAGGCTTGTTCAATATTTCACCCCCCTAACTCCCTTCTCTTTAACAGCAGGAGCAGAACATCAAGCCTCAGTACTTCACCTTCCGCTGGCTGACCCTGCTGCTGTCTCAGGAGTTCCTCCTGCCCGACGTCATCCGCATCTGGGACACGCTCTTTTCCGACCAGGACCGCTTCAACTTCCTCATCCTGGTCTGCTGCGCCATGCTCGTGTGAGTTCCCGTCTGTCCTCCCTAGCCACGAACCACAGCCCTCTGGGCTGGAACACCCCTACCCACAGAATGACCCCAGCCCCAATTCCCCAAGTCTGTTGAATTGAACATGGAGAAGAATGCAATGCAATTCTGGTATTCACTTGAATTTGGATGGAATTGGATAGGATTTGGGTTGACTTGGATACTAGTAAGATACGTGTCTGCATCTTACAATATGATATGCATTGTTTGTTATTTCTGTTCTGATTAGCATGCCTGTCCTGTGTGGTTTCAGACTGATTCGAGATCAGTTGCTGGCAGGCGACTTCACGATCAACATGAGACTGCTGCAGGTAAGACCATCTGAAAGGATCTTTTCAAATACAGTGTGGCCAATATAGGTAATGTCTTAGGCGACTACGGTGGTTTTACTTGATGTTTTAGCTGATTGTCTCTGGTCTTCTTCAGGACTACCCCATCTCAGATGTCCACACCATCCTGGCCAAGGCCAAGGAGCTTCAGGACGGGTCATAGCCACCCCTACCTCCCTTCTCCCTTCCTTGGTTGGGGAGGGGAGGATGCAACATGAAACTGATAACCCTGGGCACAACAAAGGAGGGAGAGGAAGACACCTGGCGCAAGGTTTGGTACAAGGTTGGTCGGAGAAACCAAACTCTGTACTTAGGCTTGTCATCTCACTCTCACGGCCTGACAGTTTTTCCACTGGGAGGGTGTGTGGCCTCAAGCTATTTATTTTTGCACTGAACACTTGAAAAACAGTGTACAAATCTGCATATATGAAGCAGAGAAACCACAGTAACGATTACAACAGAAGCATCATTATAAAGTCCGCCAGGGCTAATATCACACTCCCAGGTTTTTTTTTAGGGTGTTTCTTTTTAGTGGGTTGGGAATAACTTTTTTTTTTAACTTTCAAAGTGAAGTTTTTTTTTATCATTAAGATGAGATATAATACTACCATGTAAAGACTAACCACAACAACAGCAAAAAAAATGTTGCCACAGGGTTTGCTTTAAAGTATAGATTGTTATGACATTGGGCCTCAACGCAAGCATCCTCTCTCTCTGTTTTCATGACCGTGCTCAGATATTTACTCTACGCACATGAGCTACACGTCTGGACAGTTTATAGCTGGATGTAACCTGATTCCGTGTCTATGGAGTCGCCAATATTAATGTATGTTTGCTGTCAAACCAATGGGATGTGAAAATTGTTTTATAAATGTTTTGGTGTGTCATGTAGCAGAAGCTCTTATCCAGAGCGACTTACAGGTGCAATTAGGGTTAAGTGCCTTGCACATCGGCAGATTTATCACCTAGTCGGCTTCTGAATTCGAACCAGCGACCTTTCAGTTACTGTCCTAAAGCTCTTGACCACTAGGCTACTTGCTGTCCGACCCACTAACCTGAAATTGATACATTGATGACGATGAGAAGGTTGCTTTTGATGTGAGGGCATTACTAAGCAAACAAATCAATCCAATTAAATTGGGCATTCATTTTTTTATAATATATTTTGACCTATCTCTGGTCGCATTGAGTGGCCAGAATAAACCAGAATACATTAAACATGAATGATGTCTTGTAAATTAAGCATAACACATTTTGCTCTCCATACTGTAAGATTATTACAGAGAACAAATGATTGATAATAGTAGCTGAATATTTATCATGGATAAATGACTGACATTGAAAGGCTATGATGATAACATTTATGTATTCACATAATGGAGTTGACAGATAAGAGTTGAAAAATTACGGAGTTGATTACTTAAAATCACTATGATTGAATGTTATAGATTATTTTTGATTTTTTTTAAACGCTAACACTTACCACAAAGCTAAGACACCCTTGAAATGTATTTACCTTTTCAAACAGTAGGACCTTCATAATAATGTGATACTTTAAATTACACAGATAATGACTTGCTTTGTTTTCATCAATATTGTGAGAATGATACAACAGTTACCTTTTTACTGTTTGCATTTCAGTTTTATTAGCATTCCCTAGAAATTCCAAGTATCACCATCCCTTTCAGTGGCAAGATTGTATCAGTTTACATTCTAACACTATTTCAGTGGCAAGATGGTATCAGTCTATATTCTTTTCTTTTTACATCTTTTTCTCCCCAATTCCGTGGTCTCCAATTGTCTCATAGCTGCAACTCCCGTACAGTCTCGGGAGAGGCGAAGGTCGAGAGCCGTGCGTCCTCCGAAACACAACCCAACCAACTGCTTCTTGACACAATGCCCACTTAACCCAGAAGCCATCCACACCAATGTGTTGGAGGAAACACTGTACACCTGGCGACCGTGCACTGCGCCCGGACCGCCAAAGGAGGCGCTAGTGCGCGATGGGACAAGGGCATCCCTGGCGGCCAAACCTTCCCCTAACCTGGACGACGCTGGGCCAATTGTGCGCCACCCCATGGGTCTCCCAGGCTGCGGCCGGCTGCGACAGAGCCTGGACTCAAACCCAGAATCTCTAGTGGCATAGCTACTGTTGCACTGCGATGCAGTGTCTTAGACCACTGCGCCAGGAGGCTTCAGTCTACATTCTAACACTATTTCAGTAACAATATGGTATTAGTCTACATTCTAACACTATTTCAGTAACAAGATGGTATCTTCCTACTGAAAAATTGCCTAGACAGGAATTGGTACAAATTGACAGTCTGTGACTAGCGATGGTTCAATGTGGCTTTATTGTACTAAAGTGAGGTAGTAAGAGATACTGTGCTGAGTGTTTTGACACTGAATGAAATGGGAACACTCCTAGTTCAAACAGCTTGGCTTGGTCGATCAGTGTGTCTATAATCATGTCTTGATCTTAAAGGCCCAGTGCAGTCAAAAACTTGATTTCCCTGCGTTTTATATATATTTCCACACCAAGGTTGGATTCATATTGACATTGTGAAAATTATGATAATGCCCTTTTAGTGTAAGAGCTGTTTGAAAATACTTCCTGAAATGTCAGCTTGTTTTGGTGGGAGGGAGTTTTGGCCTTCCATGGTGACATCACCATGTGGTGAATTGGTTAATAAAGATTTCCAAACCTCTCTGCCAATAACAGCTAGTTTTCAGTTCCCCCTCCCTAGTCAGAACACTCCCTGACAGTCTTAGCCAAGTTCTTGCTTGAGAAATTGCTCTTTGCTAAGAAGCTTTTTTTTTTTTTTTTTTTTTTTTTACCATTTTCATTTAAAACAATCACAGTAAGGTTCTTAATTGTTACCTAGAAATTATTTGATACTGGTGTGGGGGGAAAAACCCAGCTGCATTGAACCTTTTAATGAATGTATATAAACAGTGACAAATACCCCATTGAAGGTTCAGTAATGACAAAGAAGGAAAGTCTTGTCTTCCTGTGATTCACAAACGTTTGTTGTCAATGATGAATGGTTTATGGTTCTAATTTTCTCGTTCTTGCTCTATCACAATTTTTTTCCTTTACTTTTTTTCCATTTTTCCATGGCTCTTGCCTTTCTCTCACCTCTTCCTCCCCTCCTTGCCCTGTGATTTTGAGGGCTTGTCCAGGATAGGGCTAGCAGCAAGACAGTAGGCCCCGTGCCACAGTCCGCCTGCCAACCGCCATGCACTGCCATTCTCCCTCTTATCATATCGCTCTGTTTCTCATCCAGCAGACATTCAATTTGTGGACCACAAACTATCTGTTTTACAGCTATATTGAGACTGTTTTAGAAAGCAGCTCACTGCCTCTGGTCTAATCTCTGCCAACCGTTTGACGGTAGACAGCAAATCCTATGTGGCAAAAAGCTACTCTAATTGTGGACTTGAGAATAGCAGGGCGAGATAGGGAGAATGCATACTCATCATGAAATATAAGAATATATTTTGTAATCCTGCATGTCGATGGCTTTTTCTGTAACATTTTTCCTTTATCCTGGCTGAACAGTCTTTTGTCGTTGTCTGTTTGTTATTCACACCACATTGTCCTTGGTGTCAGATGAATGTTTGTCATGCCACTGCTACACAGGGCAACAATGTAAATTGTCCAGTATATTGTGCTCTGATTTGACATATCCTCCATTGTCTTAAAAAATCCTTAACGTCTTTGACTATGTGGAAGGACAACATTGCATTGTTGCCAGTGGCGATTATATAAATGTGTATAGTGATTACATCAGGAATTTGACAATGCTATGTGTAGCCATATTATTCTCTAAGGGTTCTTCTTTGTGTATTTTCAGGCCCTTTTATAATAAATGCCAAGTGTGCAACAAGTACAGTTTTTACTTTACACCCTTTCCCTGTGTTGCTTTCCCTCATTTCTCCCATTCTTCTCTCTCCCTCTTTCTGTCCATCTCTCTCCCTTCCTCCCTTCTGTACAACTCTCTCTTTTCACTCTCACATTCTCCACCCCCTCAGTGCTGTGGTTTAATGTAGACCACAGAGCCCCAGCATTGTGGGGTTATTAGTAACACATGGGGGTGTTTCCTCCATCCATATTGGTTTTGTAAGGTGAGGTCACCAATGGCTCTGCATCTGAAAAGGGAGCGGAGCAAGCTGACAGAAGAAACATGTGGGGGCGTGAAGCAGTGTAAGAGAATGGGACACAGGCTCTTCGCTGCAGAGCTCTGAAGTCTGTAGACAAGGCCAGGAAGAAACGTGGGGGTGTGAAGCAGTGTAAGAGGGGAGAGAATGGGACACAGGCTCTTCGCTGCAGAGCTCTGAAGTCTGTAGACTAGGCCAGGAAGAAAAACAATATTTCGAAAAGTATTAAAATATTTATGAGGTTTATATTGGCTACACCCACCACAAAGATGGTGTCGTTGTTTAGCAGACAAGTGGGTTAAGTAAAGCAGAACAATAGTAGTCCCACCATTTTCAAAGTTGATTTTGATTTCCTTTCGCAAAATAAAATAAAGGCGTGAACTTGGTCCATCTGGTTCTTGGTAATGGGCGTCATAGTGAATTTGTAGATGACTGACAGGTCAGAGAAAGTTCAGCTTCTCTCTAAAATCCTTTACATGAGAGACGTGACTGGTAGTCAAACGGTTTCCGGTGGATAACTGTAGAAACAGTATTTTTGTTTACAGTCATTGCTTGACTGACTGGGGACAATATGGTTGCTCCTCTCATCCAACAACCATATTTATCACAGTGCATTGTGGGTAGTTGGTGACCGTGGTGAGTACAGCATGGGGTTGTAGCATGTGTCCACTTGCATGGCACAGCAATGTTTCTGATACAAAACTGCTTCCTCTCACCCCTTCTGTTTAATAGCTTGTGAAATAGGAGGGAAAAGAGAGGTGTCATGTTTAGATCGATTGTCTGTGCTTTAAGGGCTCTTAACCAAGGGAGACTTAATCCCAACTGCATCTTCCCTGGTGAACTTGAGTGATTGGCTGAGTTCCAAAGCTTCTAAATCACTTCCTTTCAATGTAATGTCTCCTCCCTCTCCTTAAAGGAAAATTCCACCCCAAAACTATCTTTTGGTATTTGTTTCATTAGTCCATTTTTGAGAATGTTCCAAAAATGTTTTGCATGTCAGCAATCAAGTTTTCAAGATGTATAACTTTCAATATACAGAAATACAGCTGGTATGATAAAAAAAATGCATCACACCGCTTTTGCAGAGGCAGCAGCTATTCATCCTGGGTCCACAAACAAACATGACAAGTAACAAAACACTGATAGACAAGGACAGTCACACAAGGGTGGGATGGTGAGAAAGCGGGTCAGAATGAATGTCTAGCAGATAAATAACATTTCTCCTAATTAATATATTTGTGTGGCGGAAAACACCAGTCTTTGGTTATTAACATCAATCTTTACTCTCTCTTTCTAATAGTTATCTTATTGCTACTATGTAACATTTGTATTGCTACCATGTTAAATATTAACCATGGGCAGCATTGGTCTAAGGGATGTTGTAAACTGAAGTAGCTTTTTCGAGCTGGGATATGAAGCGTCCACATCTGATAAGTTATTTTTCATGTGTACTCTGCTCTATGTATTTTCATCCTGAAACAGTTTAACTCTTTATGAACTGTGTGTGTTTGTTCGTATGCATAAGTGTATGCTGCGTGTGTATGCGTGTCTGTCTGTATGACACTCTTCTCTTGTTTTTTTTGCATGACTACATTTTTGTATGGGTATATACAGTATCTTAGTATTGGAGTTCTATACTGGTGTTTACAGTGTTTGCAACTGAACAATAAATATTTCAATGATGGTTTAAATTAAATAATTGTGAGATTCTGTCAATTGTATCGGACATTTTCACTATTGATGTTCTGCTTTTGACCTGTCTTGAAAAAGTATTACTTTAATTTAATTCAATCACGGCTATTTGATTCAAATACTTAGGCTATTTTGTATACATATCTGAACCTTGATGATGGGACTATGGTTGAATGATTGGTAAAAATATACAATGACTTCCAGAATTTAGAAATCCTGCCACATGGTTATGGTACATGGTTATTAAACTTGGTTTGGGACTGAGCTTTCAGCAGCTTGTTTCCATGGAAACCCCTCCCTTACTTGCACCATAGACCACTTGGTGCCCATGATTATTTTTCCTCTGTTAGCGATGATAGGTTGTTGTCAACGTTTTATAGTAGGCCCATGTTGAATGTGTCAATCTTACAAAATATCAGTGTTGTGTTTGACTTGGGAAATCCGAAATCGTAGCGGGTTACGAGGAGTCTTGTCGCATCTGCCAGACCAGGCATCACGGGAATATTCTGTATATTCTACCAGTCTCTCACACGAGCTAAACACCAAGGGCTTTAAAGAGAGGAATATAACTTTATAATTTCCGTAAAATAAATGTTAGTTATTTGACAAACATAGGGCCAGTGTGTGGCACAGTATTGTATTTGACTAAATAGCCTACATTTAATCTACGATACATTTGCACACCAGTCTAGCCTATCATATGACGTTACGAAGGCCCCATACTAGGCATTAGTTTTTAATGCCGGCTTTGAGTTTTTGGTGACAGCTACACTAGACTACAGCAGCCACCCAATATAGATTATATTCATGTTCGTAATGTAGCTATTTCAGATTGAGGTCAAATGCCCTGGCTGGCTGCGCACGCAGAATTCAGCGCGAGTGGGTCGTGAGGTTTGTCCGTATTCCCTCTGTTCTTCATCTCATCGACAACCGGCTGGCGGGGAGCGCGACTGATTATTCTGCCCGACAGGGACTACACCAAGGAACAACACTGGGACAATTTTGAGAATTAATGATTTTATGCTTGCTTCGGGGCTCAGAAATGACAATCCGCTCCGGGGCAGGGTATGCTGCGAAATTGAGGTAAAGCCCAAGACACAGGCATCCCAGCCTCGTCAATAACAGCTCGTGGGTACCGAAGCATTCCAATTTCATTTGCTAACATCGTGCGTTGTGGATGCCAGTGATTTTTCGTTTACTTGTACATGTCGTTTATTTGTACATGTCCACCTTTCTCGTTCTGTATTTAAATGCGTCTGCTTGGCTAAGACAGGACTCGCTTCTCACCATGCTATTTATGGGGTTAGTATTTTTTTCTCAACGGAACAGCCAACACCTCAGAGGCATATGAAGGAGGGATATGACAACGATTCCACACATCCCGAAGGAGTCTGCTCAGAGAAGAATATGAAAAAGCAAGACATTGGAGAGACCATCCATTTTGTGTCAGGAGAATATTTTGATGAAGGAGACACTGGGATAATTATAGAAACGGGAGCCTCTGGATATACATATATCGACATGTGCACCCAGCTCTGAAAATACATGTTGGGCTTATTAATTGTATGATTATAATGACTATAAGCTAATGGTTGGATCATATCCAAAACAAAATCATAAAATGTGATGGCATCTTGTCGGGAAAAATGCAATAGGAAAAGATGACCCAGAAATCGGAATCGCCCTGTCATCCATCTGTGCCTTCAGCATCATGTTATGAGGTGGAGTGGCTGAGAGAGAATATCAATTGAATTGTACATGGATATCGCTGATTTATAGCCCTATGCCGTTTTTTAAATTCATATTTCATAATGTAACTGACTTTTACATATTTCTTTCAAGGCCAACATTGAATTATTGTGTCTATCGGGATCGTATCCATTCCACTCGGTCTCCAAGTGTCAAATGAAATGAATCGAATTGAGAATTTAAAGGGCGCAACCTCGATATAATCAAGAGTTAATTTTCGAACCAAGCAAACATCCCGTTTCACACAGATAGTGGGGCAGGTACCAGTAACAGAAAAGTCGCTGGTTCGAATCCCCGAGGCGACTAGGTGAAACATCTGTCGATGTGCCCTTGAGCAAGGCACGTAACCTTAATTGGTCCTTTAAGTGGCTCTAAATAATAGCGTCAGATACATTACTAAAATGTAAATATAGATACAGCATATAACTGTCATTGAATATATGGCCTATCCATGCATGAAGTGAAGGCCGTTTGTTTTTTATTCTAATATTGTCCCACTGTGATCTATTTTTCTATTTTTCTCAATGTTATTTGTCCAAGCTCCGCCACACATTTCTGGATAAAAAAACGGACTGCGGGTTTATCACCCTGAATAGAAACCATATGTGGCCCACTTGATTTGAAACAAGTGTCTTTTCCATTACTGAGGATATTTTTCTTACTCGGCTATTAGTCTAACTTTCAAGTGCGATAAGCTTTTTTAATGCTTACAGTCTGATTTTTAGTGAGTGTCATCAACAGAGGTGGAATTGATGACACATCTGTACACGACTGTTGTATTCCGAGGATATTGCACTGTACAAGCCACGAGCACTAGGCTACTACAGTCACGGGGAATTCGACACGTTTCAAGTGCGCTGTCAGTGGGTTTTTGGCTGTTTCGCTCGAAATGTGGAGAGTTTTATTGTAGGAGTGCCTCACGACGCGTCGAGATTTGCCAGGAAAAGAAAAGGAAGGGGATATGAATCCAAGAAGAAGATGATGATGATGATGCTGGATACACAGGTAACAAAATACTTATAGTTTGCTTTAAATTATTTTTGGCAAAGGTGAAGTAATTCGTTTTTTTTCATCTGTTGCTCTAGTTGAAGTTATAGGGTACCCGGACAGACATTTAAAGAGACAAAGCTTGATCGCTATATATAAGCCCTATTTATTTACTTTCTCACGGTAAATGCAAAAACAGCATTCAGAATAAAAACTAAGATAAACAACCTGCTAGGACGCAGTTGCTAGAATGGTTTGGAATGAATTACCATAATAATGCACTATTCAAATAACTTCCCCAGGCAGGGGATCATCATTGTATGGTCTTTACAAAAGAGATTAGGGCCTGGCACAAGGCCATGTCTTTTGTACATCTGTCATGGCATGCAGAACGAGGGCAGTGCGGGGGACATGGGATGGTGTAGTGTACAGCACTGCCCTCCCTCCTTCCTCAACATGATGGGTCAGAAAAGCTTGTTATAAAATAGCCTAGAGTACTGTGTATGTGTGAGAGAGAGAATGTGTGTTCCCCATACTAAATCCTGAAAAACATTTCATCCTGAGATGCTCTAAAATGTTGATATGGCGTTTTTCTGTGCTTTAGCAGAAATCATCCTGTAAATGTCAGTCACACTATGTTAACAAAGCCAATGAGGGAGGTTATGGGGGTATTAAGGAAGTTATCCTCCACCACATTTCCTCTACACTAAAAAATACAAATAAAATTAAATGTTTTGTCACATACACAGGATATATGCAGTTTTACAGCCATAGTAGTATGACGCCCCTGGAACAAATTAGGGTCAAGTGCCTTTCTCAAGGTCACATTGACAGACTTTTCACCTTGTATTTGAACAAGCCAACTTTCGGTTAATGTCCCAATGCTCTAACCGCTATTTAACTTGGCAAGTCAGTTAAGAACAAATTCTTATTTACAATGATGGCCTACACCGGCCAAACCCGGACAATACTGGGCCAATTGTGTCCAGCCTTATGGGACTCCAAATCACGTCCGGTTGTGATACAGCCTGGAATCGAACCAGGGTCTGTAGTGACACCTCTAGCACTGAGATACAGTGCCTTAGACCGGTGTACCACTCGGGAGCACGTGATATGATGGAATGTCACAAAACATTTTACAAGAAGGAATCAATCCAAAGGCAACACGTGTAGGAGACGAGGAGAGGAAGTCACATAAGCGCATTAGACCCAACCTCATCATCCTCTCACACTCCATCCATGTCATATGACCTGTTGGCCACAGAGTAATACTGTTCCATTTCACCTCCTAAGGCATTCAAAATCCATTGAGATTCCGGCCCAGGAGGCTCCATTTGTTGCACGTGTTTTGGGAAGGTCCGAAGGGGTGAGCACTGGGGGGCCGTGGGGGGCCGTCGTTGGTTTGTTTGTTGGTCCGACTCTGGGGGTCGCAGAAGGAGTAGGTGGTTGTGCTGTTCCCTTACTGCAGAGTTCTCCAACTCCAGGCCTGGAGCGGCACTACCACACCAGTTCCACAAGTTTGGTGATATGAAACAATTTACAACATGTACCTACGATGTAGTTGCACTACCAACCTATGTAATTACTTTATTATCAAGTAAATACAAGGTGTTGGTCCATAATATAAAGTTGAATCCATCTTTTCATAAAATATTTTGTTACTGTGATTTTTGTCAGTATATCTGTTTTTTGTTTGTTACTGCTTACTGTTTGAACTCTCCCGGGTGTCTGTCTGTCTCTCTCTCTCTCTCTGTTTCACCTAGTTACAGTGTATTCCTCTATGACTTATTTATTCATCTTAATGCATTGTACATTGGTCCGATTACCTTGGAGCTCCTCAAATGCATTTGACCCAGATCTTCCTTTCACTATTACCTGGAGGACTTGTATTTAATGGCCACAAGACATTAGCGGGTGCAGCACTGCAACATTGGATAACCAGCCTGGTCTCATAGACTAGATCTAAATGTAAATCCTGTATGTTACGTTTGGTATGGTTACTAAGACAGATGGTTAATTAAGTAGGGTGGTTGGATGGGTGGGCGTATAACGCAAACTTCTAGCGATCATAAGGTTGCAAGTTTGAATGTCATCACGGACAACTTTAGTATTTTAGAAACTTTTCAACTACTTAGTGCTTTTTAGCTACTTTGAAACTACTTAACAAGTTAGCTAACCCTTCCCCCAACCCTTTAATCTAACTCCTAAACTTAACACTAAGCTTAACCCTGACCCCTAACCCTTAGTCTAGCTAACGTTAGAATTCATACTATATCGGACGTTTTGCATCAGAATAATACGTAATGCTCTGAGACCAGGCTGGATATTCCCACATATTGAGGCCTCAGTATGGTAAAGTACACCTTTAACTTGTGGTGCTAATGTTAGGCAAACTCAGTGTGGGAACTGGGAAGCCGTTTCAGTTTAGATCTCATTCTCTGGCAGTCTGAATGGGAACAAATGGGCTGGAGAGAGTTGTAGGTGTGAGATTGTGAAGTCTCGCTGGGCTTGAGCTAGAGCCAGGTCAATAAATAACAGATAAGAGGGTAGAGTGACAGATGCTGCGTTGGAATGTATCCGGGAGGGATCGATAGATAGACACTTTGTACATTTTCAGAAACTTCGTGTCCTCGATTAGCTACACTTCCAATCTCGGTTTCTCTCTGTTCCTTTAGTCTTTAAAGCTACACTCTGCAAGCCTCCTATGACAACAAAAACATGAATGCAGTAGTAGGTCTTCATTTTTAAGCATGACTCAATAAGACAGCTGTACTAATCTGATTATGAAGCTATTTTGAAGTCATATTTTTCCAAATCAAGGGGTGTAGGCTATTTCATTAGTTAAAATTAGTAGAAATCTTACAGACTGTGGCTCTTTCTGCTTTCCTTCTCTTTCATGCGATTTGTCAGCCAGATCAGTCTCATTGTGCGGCCAAGCACACCCATTCACCCCAGCCAGATCAGTCTCATTGTGCGGCCAAGCACACCTATTCACCCCAGCCAGATAAGTCTCATTGTGCGGCCAAGCACACCCATTCACCCCAGCCAGATCAGTCTCATTGTGCGGCCAAGCACACCCATTCACCCCAGCCAGATCAGTCTCATTGTGCGGCCAAGCACACCCATTCACCCCAGCCAGATCAGTCTCATTGTGCGGCCAAGCACACCCATTCACCCCAGCCAGATCAGTCTCATTGTGCGGCCAAGCACACCCATTCACCCCAGCCAGATCAGTCTCATTGTGCGGCCAAGCACACCCATTCACCCCAGCCAGATCAGTCTCATTGTGCGGCCAAGCACACCCATTCACCCCAGCCAGATCAGTCTCATTGTGCGGCCAAGCACACCCATTCACCCCAGCCAGATCAGTCTCATTGTGCGGCCAAGCACACCCATTCACCCCAGCCAGATCAGTCTCATTGTGCGGCCAAGCACACCCATTCACCCCAGCCAGATCCGTCTCATTGTGCGGCCAAGCACACCCATTCACCCCAGCCAGATCAGTCTCATTGTGCGGCCAAGCACACCCATTCACCCCAGCCAGATCAGTCTCATTGTGCGGCCAAGCACACCCATTCACCCCAGCCAGATCTGTCTCATTGTGCGGCCATGCACACCCATTCACTCCAGCCAGATCAGTCTTATTGTGCGGCCAAGCACACCCATTCACCCCAGCCAGATCAGTCTTATTGTGCGGCCAAGCACACCCATTCACCCCAGCCAGATCAGTCTCTCTCTGTGCAACCAAAGTATTGCTGTGTGTGTGCGTGCATGTGTGGATGCATGCTTGTGTGTGCACGCGTGCGTCTGTGATACAGGAAGCACTGTAGGACCCCCCACTTATAATGTGTTTGTAATTTGACACAGGAACCGGAGATTGACACTGCTGTCTGTGACCCTTAGTAAACTTTTGGTTATGAGAATGAGTGTTCTCGAAAACAGATATATGTGTTTGTATTTGTGAGTGTGTGTGTGTGTGTGTGTGCACGCATGTTGCCTAGTACTAGTATGTCTGACTTCAGGAATGGCAGCCTATGTACAGTATAGTGTGAACATAAATTTTAGAGTAGCCCCTATAAAACAGATCACACACTCTGTGTCCTCTGCTGCCCCCTTTGCGAGAGCGTTGCTATGCTAACAGGTTAGACAGCCAAGCCTGTGGACCTAAGCCCCCGTTGGCAGACAGCCCAGCTCGGACCACTGGGGGAAAATGGGGAGTCCTCCAATTCACTGAGACAGAACTGTACTCACTGCCGTTGCACTGCCTTCAAAAATGAGGGCATTGTAGGAGACGACTTGAAAAGGATGGCTGTATGAAATTATTATGCATTCGTGGGGTTTCACAAATATAGTTTTTAGTTTGTAGGATATGTGACCATCACAACTTAAATAGCTCCTAAGCATAATTTACACACGTTAACTATCTACATATCTTCTATTGCTTGGGTTAACATGAGGAAGTAGGTGCTTCAGGTTTTGGTGTGAGTTGGACGATACATTGGAACCAGCTGAGATAGAGTTGTGTGACCTGGTATGTCCAGTAGGTGTCTCTGTCACTCCGGTGAATTGTTGCCCGACCCAACTGTTTACAGCTGTGGTTCTCAAACCTCTCCTCTGTGACCCCCAGATGTTTCATATCTTTGTTGTAGCCTTGAACTAGCTCACCGATTCACATTCAGGGTTGATGATTAGTTGGTAAGTTGACTCAGGTGTGCTAACTCTGGAATAGATTAAATACATGGAACGACTGGGGGTCCCCGAGGAGAGGTTTGGGAACCACTGGTTTACAGTGTGAGCTGGTCTTTTCCAGAGGTTTCTGCTCGCTGTGCTGGTACTTGTATACAGGGACTTCTTTTGAAAGCTCAGGAGAAGAACGTTATAAAAAGGCTGAAAAAAGTTGCACGTGTTCACAGGACATGAAACCTCTGCTTTGTGAAACGAAAGAGCAATGGGAAAATAATCATCATGAATACGGTTAATGAACTTCACAGCTTTTCACAGTATCATGCTGATTTGGTGAACGTGATATTACGAATTGTCAGTGAGTTCATTCTATTTGTACATTGTGTACATTTATACATTCCTTGCAATGGCCAAAGAGAACACATATCCAAACTAATTTCCGAATAAGGATAACTATCAATTAACCAAACAGTCCAAATAGTACACCCAATATGGCCACCAAACCACACATCACGGAACATGGATTTGAATTGTAATGTATTTTATACCCATTGTAATTCTATGGCGTCAGCTCCTCTAGGAATAGGGCCTGACAGTCATCCGTGCTTTATGGGAAGTCACATGACACACTGCCCTCATCAATCATCATCAACAACTCCCCCAACCAACCACTACAGGGGATGATGTCACAAAGGGCCAGCCAGCCACCTTCCCATAATCCCCCTCCCCTCTCTCTCATTATAATGAACTCAAGGTCGACGATATGAATATGATCTAATTACGAGCAGTGTAGCTAATGAGCAACCACGAACCATGAGCGACACTTGCGGTTCATTGGCCAATGGCCGCACAAAAATGTTCTGTCCGTTACAATCAACCGTTAACATGGTTTCTCGTAGCTGCGCGTGGTCTACTTGTCGAGACCTTTGTTCATGTTTGAGTTTTTTTGCCTCCATTACGCTCATAGGCAGACAAAGGAGTGCAATCATGAAGAACGTGAGGGCGGGTAAATGCCACTTCCTTTGGCAAGGAGACAATACGAGGAGTTGAATGGAGTCTGACCTCTGGTCACCAGCCTAAGGTCACGCTGTCACAATGTTAGGGAACACTAGTTGTTGTTTCTGCCTGGGTGTTAGTGTGTATGACCGCGAGAGGCCGAAGGTGTTGTGCCATCCTCATGTAGGCTAGTAGTGAGAGCTGCTTGAAGCTTAAATGTGTTGTCGTTTTGTAGCCGTCCGTGGAGTTATCGTTGAGAAGCCTGAAACTGCGGAAAGGAAATAATGTTAAAAGTCTAGTTTTAGCCTAGTCAATGTGTTTGATTGGTTTGGTGTGTTTTGATTGGGTGCGTTTGATTGGTTTGGTTTGGCTTGAATGTGTTATACAGAGTAGTTATGTCACTGGTGACATCTATTCACTCACAAATACATATTATTATGCACACACCCCTCACTCTCACTGATTAACCTTCAATATCAATCACAGAACAAGCAAACATACACACTCTCTCTCTGTTTCTCTCTATCTCTGTCTCTCTATTTCGTCCTTTTTCCATCTCTCTCTCTCTCTCTCTCTCTCTCTCTCTCTCTCTCTCTCTCACTTGCTTTCTCTCACTCACTGACGAATAGCCCAGAGACACCGGAAGGATTGTAAAACGTTTGACTGCAGACAGTACTTAGTATAATCTCTTTTGTGTTCACACAGCAAAGAACTTGAAGTCGTCAGCCACTCAGCCTTGTTAAAATACTCCAAACCAGAAGGTGGCAGTAGTGTTGTTTGGCAATGCATGTCCTTCTGTGTTGCTTAGTTAATGGTCTAGAACCCAATGTTAGCTTGCTAGCTGCTCTAATGTTGCTATTTTGTGGAAAGCCCTTGTTGATACTAGCCAGATGGCCACAGCTAACTACCTAGCAAGATGACGAAGAAACAATTTAATTCACTCTCCATAATCCCATACTGCCAGTGCAAGTCCATAGCCAAATGTTTAGCTAGCTGTTCCCATAGGAGAACACTTTTGGGTTCCAGGTAGAGCCCTTTTGGGTTCTATGTAGAACCTTCTGTAGAAAGGTGTTTTTTCTCTAGCTAGAACAAAAATGGTACCCGCTGTGTGCCGACCCGCTAGCGACGAACCTGGCATTTGCAATTGTAGAAACGCAATGCTCGTCAGTGGCCAATAACTTGACTTTGAGCCAA
Source organism: Oncorhynchus keta (assembly GCF_023373465.1). Taxonomy (NCBI): domain Eukaryota; kingdom Metazoa; phylum Chordata; class Actinopteri; order Salmoniformes; family Salmonidae; genus Oncorhynchus; species Oncorhynchus keta. Next base: position 15,576,505 of record NC_068429.1, read on the forward strand.
TCAGAGAGCAGAAACTCCCACGTGGGGAGGCCAACAGACAACAAAAATAAATGGGGCATTTTCTCTGTAAATACATGATTAAATGTCATGAGCCAGTCATATTTCAAATGAAATGTAGGCTATGGGATTGTAGCTAGCTAAGTGCACAGACACAATGCACACAACACTAAATACTACCTCCAAGCTAGCTAACCACTTTAGCTAGTATTGACATTATAATTCAATCACAATGAATTCCTTTGCTGTGCTAGCTAGCGAATATGCTAAAGTTAGCTGGCCGAAGAACCATTTTTTCTAAGTGTGTAGTCAGTTCTTCACTTGTTGTGACTATACCTGCAGTGCTCGATCCCACTGCTGACACCAACTGTTGTGTTATTAGCTGTATGGATGAGGCAAAGAGATGTGAGTTAAGATAACATGTTTACTGACAAGATAATGTAGCAACAACTATTTGCATTACTATCCAGGATAGTCTATTTTTTTTAGTATTGGGATGCATCTCTCTGCACCTCATTCCATTTTCTCACTTCCTTCCTTCTGAAAAGGCCTTATGTAGTGCTGGGTGAGGCTTCTCCCCGCCTCTGTCCCTTGGTTGCTAATTGAATGATAGGCTGCACCTGGTTTACACCCCCCCTCCTCACAGACGGTAGGCAATGCCCAACAGAACACAGGTCATTTGCCACTAACAATAGTGTCACGACTGAGGCTCTGTTTGTGTGCCTGTCTGCAGTGCTGTCGCCTTGATTGGCTGTGCATGGTGTTCCCGGACGCCCCAGATGTACAGTGGGACAAAAAAGTATTTAGTCAGCCACCAATTGTGCAAGTTCTCCCACTTAAAAAGATGAGAGAGGCCTGTAATTTTCATCATGGGTACACAAACAGATGGATGACAGACAAAATGAGAACAAAAATCCAGAAGATCACATTGTAGGATTTTTTATTAATTTATTTGCAAATTATGGTGGAAAATAAGTATTTGGTCAATAACAAAGGTTTATCTCAATACTTTGTTATATACCCTTTGTTGGCAACGACAGAGGTCAAACGTTTTCTGTAAGTCTTCACAAGGTTTTCACACACTGTTGCTGGTATTTTCCTCCATGCAGACCTCTAGAGCAGTGATGTTTTGGGGCTGAGATCTGGAGACTGGCTAGGCCACTCCAGGACCTTGAAATGCTCCTTACGAAGCCACTCCTTCGTTGCCTGGGCGGTGTGTTTGGGATCATTGTCATGCTGAAAGACCCAGCCACATTTCATCTTCAATGCCCTTGCTGATGGAAGGAGGTTTTCACTCAAAATCTCACGATACATGGCCCCATTCATTCTTTCCTTTACACGGATCAGTCGTCCTGGTCCCTTTGCAGAAAAACAGCCCCAAAGCATGATGTTTCCACCCCCATGCTTCACAGTAGGTATGGTGTTCTTTGGATGCAACTCAGCATTCTTTTTGACCCCACAGGGTGAGATCTTGCGTGGAGCCCCAGATCGAGGGAGATTATCAGTGGTCTTGTATGTCTTCCATTTCCTAATACTTGCTCCCACAGTTGATTTATTCAAACCAAGCTGCTTACCTATTGCAGATTCAGTCTTCCCAGCCTGGTGCAGGTCTACAATTTTGTTTCTGGTGTCCTTTGACAGCTCTTTGGTCTTGGCCATAGTGGAGTTTGGAGTGTAACTGTTTGAGGTTGTGGACAGGTGTCTTTTATACTGATAACAAGTTCAAACAGGTGCCATTAATACAGGTAACGAGTGGAGGACAGAGGAGCCTCTTAATGAAGAAGTTACAGGCCTGTGAGAGCCAGGAATCTTGCTTGTTTGTAGGTGACCAAATACCTATTTTCCACCATAATTTGCAAATAAATTCATTAAAAATCCTACAATGTGTTTTCTGGATTTTTTTTTTTCATTTTGTCTGTCATAGTTGAAGTGTACCTATGATGAAAATTACAGGCCTCTCATCTTTTTAAGTGGGAGAACTTGCACAATTGGTGGCTGACTAAATACTTTTTTGCCCCACTGTACCTTGTCTTTATTAGAAAAAAACACAATTAATTCTCTGCTACATCAACAGCATCAGCTGCTGATGCTTTATTCTGGTCTGGTAGAAAGCAGATACTATTAATGCCTTGGAGTATTTATATCTGTGCCTTTCTTCAGTAACTTATAGCGGTGACATAATCTATTTTTCCCTCGTTGCTATAGAAGCGGTAGGCATGTTTTGCTTCAGTGTGATAATGGTGGTAGATCAGACTCTGGGGCCCCTCTGGTCATGGGGTTGATTGGTTATGCCTGGCTGCACCAATCAAACTGTACAATGCTATAATTGTATATAAAGTTTGTGTGTGTTTTTGTGTGTTTTCGACATTGATACATATTTTATGTGCAAATTATAGCATTGTACATATGCTTGGATTTAAGGTTGGAGTAGTGAGTGAGTGTAACTGGACAAATAAAGATGGATGGAAAGTTAACATGCATTGTTCCCCTCAATTATATCTGGCAGGGTAAACACTGGTTTATAACTTACTCCTGTTTTCTGTGCTAACCCCATAAATGACATCAACCACTATCGCCATGTTTCCCCTCTACCATGCTTCCCTTGCTGAGGGCTCAAGGAAGCACATCCTTTATGTCTGTGCAGCATGGACGGTGTGTGCTGTACAGTACAGGGATAGGGTGTGGAAGCATCCGTCCTGAATTAAGGGTGATGAGAGCCAAATGGAGGAACATTCATGGAGGGGTTGACCAGGTGGGATGACTTGCAGACTATGAAAGGCCAAGGGAGGATGATCATGATATCATACGCCATAAAGGACGTAAAGCACCAACCTCCAACCTCCCACTCAACCTTTTTTTAGAGCTAACATTTCAGCTTCTGGCGCCAGACCCTGTGACTTCTCCTCAATGCTCTTGTAATGAAACCCGACAATGGATTTGTCAGCGGTTAGGTGAGAAAAGGTAAACAGATGCGAGTAAAGGTTGATGGAACAGGGAGGATATATGCTGTTGATGTCCAAAGCCCACCCTGTTTCACTATGGTACACGAAGTCTCAGAGACAAAGAGCATGTACATTGAGTTATGACACAATAATAGCCACAATTCATCGAAACACGTGTTGCTATAAAGAGAGAGTTTGTTCCTGATAGATGTATCATCGTGCACTGCAAATCAGTGAGACTGTGCCAGACCTGTCCAGAAGTCACTTAGGGCAAGTTCGAGTCAAGTCTTTGAGCACAAACCAGAGTCACAAACCATAGTCAACCAGAGTTGAACCGAGTGGCACAGTCGTCTAAGGCACTGCATCTCAGTGGTAGAGGCATTACTACAGACACTGGTTTGATTCCAGGCTGTATTACAACTGGCCGTGATTGGGTGTCCCATAGGGCGGCATCACAATTGGCCCAGCTTCCTCCGGGTTAGTGTTTGGCTGGGGAAGGCCGTCATTGTAAATAAGAATTTGTTCTTAACTGACTTGCCTAGTTAAATAAAGGTTAAATAAATAAAGTCTCAAGTCTTTGAGCATGATTCAGAGTAAAGTCTCAAGCATTTGAGGATGAGTCAGACTCAAGTCTCTCAAGGCATCCTATGTCTCTCAAGTCATTGACCATGACTCTGGGACAAGTCTCAAGTCATTGAGCACGACTCTGAGTTGAGTCTCAAGTCATTGAGCCAGAAGTCAAGTCTCAAGTCTTTGAATAAGTCAGTCAAGTCTTGAATCTTAAAGGACGATCATAGTCTCATAATCTGTTGTTGCTGCAAGACACGTCTGTGGGTTGTTGCAGTTTTATGTGTGTCTGTTCTGCCTCTATAACGACCCCCGACCTGACTCCTGACCTTTGGCCTCCCCTGTGCTGGGGTGGCTTGTTAGACTGTTCTGGAGACAGTGGGGATCAGGACATCAGATGGCTGAGAAGCTTCTTGGCTGTGAGCCCATCTCCATCCCTCTGACAGACAGTTGTTTTCTACTCTGTCAGTCAGATGCGCTGCTCGTTAATTGTTGAAAGCCTCTCAACGGGGATAAGCTTTTGTGATTCGGCAGCTGGGAGGACCCCCGAGGGGTCTTCCCTGAGACAAAACACATGAATGCGTGTCATATATGCCTAGTCAGACATGGTAGTATTTATTACATGATGAAGAGTTGACATGAGACATGAAAATGCCAGTAGCTAGAAAGTCAATGTCCCCTTTCTAACAAAACAACTATGTGAATAGCAAAGCTGTAATTACGGGGGCTGCCAATGAGGCCTCAATAAATATCTCTCTGCCTATTGTGTCTTAAGGAGGGGGGGCAGGGAATGGTCACTTTGTTGCCATGGCAGCTGGCCAGTCGCTGCACCTGGCCAGTCAGGGACAGTATGTGAACAAAGGAGGTGGTGTGTGTAGCCTAGCGCTTGTTTTGCCACATCGTCAAATCCCGGTTTAGCTGCTCTTTGACACAGCAACCATTTTCTCCTTCCAGTTGAGGTCAAACACACACACCTCTCTGTCTCCTGTCGTCTGTCAGAGAGAGGAAGGAGGCTGCTCCATCCCTACATCTGGGCATCCCTGGAGGAAGCTGCTATCTCACTGTGATGATGTACTTTTGGATTAAGTTGTGAAGCATATAGCATGCACTTAAATGTGATCCTCTGTGGAGTGTTGACATGATACATGTCTGTATGGATGGGGGAAGATGTGGCCAGCACACTCAGGAAGTGAAATGCAGATAGAAAGATATGATGATGGAGATGTGCCTGACCACCATCATCACACCTCCGTAGGTGTAGGTGGAGCCATGTTCTTATTTTCTACCGAAGGGGTATCAGGCAAAGAGCTGGAGATAAATATGGGACCGAGCATATGACCCACAGGAAGTGGAGTTGACTTATCATCCAGTGAACAGACCCCAGATCCTTCACACTTCCTGTCACATGACATGGGATCCCAAAGACTTTGGTCTTCCTAGCCCTTGGTACTTATTTTTACTGTAGATTTATGTAATATGCCATAATCTTACTTGGGCTTTAGGTTATAGAGGTTTAAAGAACATTCCCTAAACATTTGTTCCGGGTTCTCCTTGATGCTCCGGGAACATTTGCTTTTTGTCCAGTGAGCACTCCCTCCTTGTCAGGCTAAACATGTTCAAGACATGAGAGGTGGCTACCTGCCTGAAAGGTTTTGGAGAATTACCAACATCTTGTAAAGCAGGATGAGACATCTTGGAGGAGTGCCTTGGTGTCTTGGCCGGCAGTCAGAACTCACACGGGCAAGGCTGGTAGTGTGCATGAGTGCTCGGCTGTCTCCATAACGACGGAAGCTCCGCGGCGTCAGCTGAGTTTGGCTTCTGCATCTTAATATGGGTTCTGCTGCTGCTTCCTAACATACCTGGTGCACAGATTCAGTCTTCCCCCCAAGCTCTTGGTTTGTAATTAGTTTGTCTGCGTTCTCATCCATCCCTTGTTTGAGTGCACTTTATTTACTGTCAGTTTATGCATTTCCCCTCCATCTTCTCTCTTTAATCCACCCATTACTGTTTCTGTCCATAAACTCTCTATATATCCAATTAATTCTTTGACCTTTTCACCTCAGCTATCCGTTTAGTTTGCCCTCATCATCATAATTGCTATCTATCCCTTGATCCCCATGCTCCTTGGCACTGACTCTCTGAAGTCAAGCCTTGTTTACCTTCATACTGCCACCTCACGCTCTGATGAAAGGTGAAATAACACAATCCTGACAACCGGCTTTGCGTCAGACTTGATAGCTATCATCCAGCGAGGGAATTTGACATTTGTTATGTGATAAGAAAGCGCGTCTGGTCTCTGTGTGTTACCGCATTCATCTTAATGTCCACATTTCCCCCGAGGTGGGATATCACACTGATAATCATTAGAAGTGTCTGGCAGAGGCACATTTTCAAAAGAGCAAAGCATTTAGATGGAGTAAGCCTCCTTTATTACAGTCATGTATCACGTTCCGGTCAGTGGTAAATCTGAGTCATAGCTGGAATAGCACTGTGGAGCAAGTTCCCATCCCGTACATATTCCACTCTGGACGTCCTGGATGCACATCCCAGATCAACCCCCATATTTTGTTCTACCCCGGATGATCCCCCCATATTTCGTTCTACCCCGGATGATCCCCCCATATTTCATTCTACCCGGTCTGTTGTTGTGTCCCAGTTATGCTTTTGTGTAGACTTAACATTCATCACAAACTTACAGAACATTTTTAAGAGCAGGTGAAGTGTACTTAGTGGTGAATTTGCGAGGCACCTTGTCCTGTGTAATTATACTTTAACAGTGACTTCCGAATTCGGTGGCTGATGTGGTGTTTTATGGTTCAGGCATGCCATCAGGTAACCTTACACATGAGAGAGACGCATAGAACAGGAAAAACAGCCGTGTTAGAGTGCTCTTTTTGTGCTATGTGCAGTGGAAAGAGACTGCTGACTGTATATTCCATGCTCATGCATACATTTCCCAATGCAGTGCTCTTAAACTGGTCAGCCATGGCCCTCAGCACTGTAGGCACACACACACACCAACACACATACATGATTTGTCCATTGTGTTGTAGATGTTTATGTTAGATGATCACACACACACAAAGCATCATCACTGACCTTGGCAACAGAGGTCCCTTGGAAGAGAAAGCATGTAGAAGCTTGTTTTCTTCCCTCTCTGGTACTCAATCATTAATAGTCCTCTCTCTCTCTCTCGCCCCTAGCTCATACACCCCCCCCCAAACACACACACACACACACACACACACACACACACACACACACACACACACACACACACACACACACACACACACACACACACACACACACACACACACACACTCCAGTAACACTCCATAGCCTTCTATCAGCAGCTGTTCAGAGAGGAGAGCGAGGGAGTGGTGAGTACCTGCTCGCTGATTCGCCTCCTACACCCCAGCACTCCTTTAAGGTTTACAATGTGTGAGTGTCTCAACATAGTGGACAGGCGTGCTCTAACGTGTAGCAGCATGTCATAAGGATCTTACAGCAACTTTAAGACCAAGGAAAAGACAAGGAGAGAGAGTGGCGGAGGAGAAGGAGACAAGGAGAGAGGGAGACGGAGAAGGAGACCAGGAGAGAGAGAGACGGGAAAGAGAAAGAGACAAGGGGAGAGAGAGAGACAGAGGAGACAAGGAGAGAGAGACGGAGAAGGAGACCAGGAGAGAGGGAGACGGGAAAGAGAAAGAGACAAGGAGAGAGAGAGACAGAGGAGACAAGGAGAGATAGAGACGGGAAGGAGAAAGAGACAAGGAGAGAGACGAAGAACGAGAAAAAGACAAGAAGAGGGAGAAAGACGAAGAAGGAGAAAAGGAGAGAGAGACGGAGAAGGAGACCAGGAGAGAAGGAGACGGGAAAGAGAAAGAGACAAGGAGAGAGAGAGAGAGAGAGACAGAGGAGACAAGGAGAGAGAGACGGGAAGGAGAAAGAGACAAGGAGAGAGAGAGAAGGGAAGGAGAAAGAGACAAGGAGAGAGAGAGAAGGGAAGGAGAAAGAAACAAGGAGAGAGAGACAGGAAAGATGAAGTCTGAGTAGAAAGAAGAGGCGTCTACTTGGTCTACTTTTGACATTTTTCCCCTTCGTTCATTTTGGAAAACAACAAGTGAGAAAAATAGATAAAGGAAAGTGCAGCAGAAGACTCATAAGGAGAGATCTCTTTGGTTCAGCTTCAGCCTTTGGTTCAGCTTCGCTCTGAGAGCTGGAGGACCACAGCCCCAGCCAGGGGCGCCCTGCCACCCAAGCCCAAGCCAAGACTCTGTCCCGGGGGCCGCATGGGGTCCAAGTCCCCCTTCAGCCTCCACCAAGCCCTGGTCCAGCCCATGATGATGTGCATGCTGGATGTTCCTCTCATACTGGACCACCTGGTAGGTGTCTGGTGTGGAGACTGATAGGGGATCACTGACTGCAGATGTCTGGTGTGGAGACTGAGAGGGGATCACTGACTGTGGGTGTCTGATGTGGAGACTGAGAGGGGATCACTGACTGCAGATGTCTGGTGTGGAGACTGAGAGGGGATCACTGACTGTAGATGTCTGGTGTGGAGACTGAGAGGGGATCACTGACTGTGGGTGTCAGGTATGGAGACTGAGAGGGGATCACTGACTGTGGGTGTCTGGTGTGGAGACTGAGAGGGGATCACTGACTGTAGGTGTCTGGTGTGGAGACTGAGAGGGGATCACTGACTGTATGTGTCTGGTGTGGAGATTGAGAGGGGATCACTGACTGTGGGTGTCTGGTGTGGAGACTGAGAGGGGATCACTGACTGTAGGTGTCTGGTTTGGAGACTGAGAGGGGATCACTGACTGCAGGTGTCTGGTGTGGAGACTGAGGAGGGATCACTGACTGCAGGTGTCTGGTGTGGAGACTGAGAGGGGATCACTGACTGTAGGTGTCTGGTGTGGAGACTGAGAGGGGATCACTGACTGTAGGTGTCTGGTGTGGAGACTGAGAGGGGATCACTGACTGTAGGTGTCTGGTGTGGAGACTGAGAGGGGATCACTGACTGCAGGTGTCTGGTGTGGAGACTGAGAGGGGATCACTGACTGTGGGTGTCTGATGTGGAGACTGAGAGGGGATCACTGACTGCAGATGTCTGGTGTGGAGACTGAGAGGGGATCACTGACTGTAGGTGTCTGGTGTGGAGACTGAGAGGGGATCACTGACTGTAGGTGTCTGGTGTGCAGACTGAGAGGGGATCACTGACTGTAGGTGTCTGGTGTGGAGACTGAGAGGGGATCACTGACTGCAGGTGTCTGGTGTGGAGACTGAGAGGGGATCACTGACTGTGGGTGTCTGGTGTGGAGACTGAGAGGGGATCACTGACTGCAGGTGTCTGGTGTGGAGACTGAGAGGGGATCACTGACTGCAGATGTCTGGTGTGGAGACTGAGAGGGGATCACTGACTGCAGGTGTCTGGTGTGGAGACTGAGAGGGGATCACTGACTGCAGATGTCTGGTGTGGAGACTGAGAGCTAGGACAGTGGTAGTGTGGGAATCTGTTGTGACTGCTTACAATATGCTTGTGTAATATGCTACAGTTCACCTTTGAATTGAACGCATATGCAAACTGATATGCACTCTATAGTGTGCACATTATCTGGACAGTGGCGTGAGGATTTTTTACTTATGTACTATTTCTCTGATCCTAGGTCAGTTTCCTTTTATGTGGTAGAATCTGTAAGTTCACACCGGTTGGTGGGTAGGAGGTGGGGAGGAGACAGCCTATCAGGTCAGGTCGCTCTTTTAGGCTTTGGTCAGCATGGTTTCGCCATGGGAACAGGTCACTCAGGCAGGTCCTAAGTGAAGTACTTTATTCTTATTGGCCAGGAGAAAGAATGTAGCTGTACAGTTGAAGTCGGAAGTTTACATACACTTAGGTTGGAATCATTAAAACTATTTTTTCAACCACTCCACAAATTTCTTGTTAACAAACTATAGTTTTGGAAAGTCGGTTTTGGACATCTACTTTAAGTAATTGTTCCAACAATTGTTTACAGACAAGTTATTTCACTTATAATTCACGGTATCACAATTCCAGTGGGTCATAAGTTTACATACACCAAGTTGACTGTGCCTTTAAACAGCTTGGAAAATTCCAGAAAGTGATGTCATGGCTTTAGAAGCTTCTGATAGGCTAATTGACATCATTTGAGTCAATTGGAGGTGTACCTGTGGATGTATTTCAAGGCCTACCTTCAAACTCAGTGCCTCTTTGCTTGACATCATGGGAAAATCAAAAGAAATCAGCCAAGACCTCAGAAGAAAAATTGTAGACCTCCACAAGTCTGGTTCATCCTTGGGAGCAATTTCCAAACACCTGAAGGTACCACGTTCATCTGTACAATCAATAGTAGGCAAGTATATACACCATGGGACCACACAGCCGTCATACCGCTCAGCAAGGAGACGCGTTCCATCTCCTAGAGATGAACGTACTTTGGTACGAAAAGTGCAAATCAATCCCAGAACAACAGCAAAGGACCTTGTGAAGATGCTGGAGGAAACGGGTACAAAAGTATCTATATCCACAGTAAAACGAGTCCTATATTGACATAACCTGAAAGGCTGTTCAGCAAGGAAGAAACCACTGCTCCAAAACTGCCAAAAAAAAGCCAGACTACGGTTTGCAACTGCACATGGGGACAAAGATCGTACTTTTTAGAGAAATGTCCTCTGGTCTGATGAAACAGAAATAGAACTGTTTGGCCATAATGAACATCATTATGTTTGGAGGAAAAAGGGGGAGGCTTGCAAGCCAAAGAACACCATCCAAACTGTGATGTACAGGGGTGCAGCATCATAATATAATAATATATAATAATATAATAATAATAATATAATAATATATGCCATTTAGCAGACGCTTTTATCCAAAGCGACTTACAGTCATGTGTGCATACATTCTACGTATGGGTGGTCCCGGGGATTGAACCCACTACCCTGGCGTTACAAGCGCCATGCTCTACCAACTGAGCTACAGAAGGACCACATGATGTTGTGGGGGTGCTTTGCTGCAGGAGGGACTGGTGCACTTCACAAAATAGATTGCATCATGAGGAGGGAAAATGATGTGGATATATTGAAGGAACATATCAAGACATCAGTGAGGAAGATAAAGCTTGGTCACAAATGGGTCTTCCAAATGGATAATGACCCCATGCATACTTCCAAGTTGTGGCAAAATGGCTTAAGGACAACAAGGTCAAGGTACAAAGCCTTGACCTCAACCCATAGAAAATTTGTGGGCAGAACTGATAAAGCTTGTGTGAGCAAGGAGGCCTTACAAACCTGACTCAGTTACACCAGCTCTGTCAGGAGGAATGGGCCACAATTCACCCAACTTATTGTGGGAAGCTTGGGGGAGGCTACCTGAAACGTTTGACCCAGGTCAAACAATTTAAAGGCAATGCTACCAAATACTAATTGAGTGTATGTAAAATTCTGACCCACTGGGACTGTGATGAAATAAATAAAAGCTGAAGTAAATCATTCTCTCTACTATTATTCGGACATTTCACATTCTTAAAATAAAGGGGTGATCATAACTGACCTAAGACAGGGAATTGTTACTAGGATAAAATGTCAGGAATTGTGAAATACTGAGTTTAATTGTATTTTGCTAAAGTGTATGTAAACTTCCGACTTCAACTGTATTTATGTGTGCACTGACGCTATTATTAACATGGCACAGGGCAACAGCCTTTCATGGATGCTCATTGAATCAGGTTTGAGTAGCATTGTAGCAAGCAAGCAACACAATACAAAACATGATCTAGTGTCACTTTGATATAATGATCTACAACCGAATGTGGCCATTTTACTGTGTAAAACGTGTCACAATGACAAGTTATTGTCGGAACGTTTGAAGTAGGTTCAGAGGTATCTGGCGTGCGTGTGAATCCATTGCGGTCAACTTCAGACACGTTCTGTGTGTGCTGGTTTGTGTGATGTGTGTTTGTTTTTATAGGTCAGGTCATGTATGATTGATGTAAGGTAGTTCTAGAAAGAGAAGGCACTATTAGTGAGTGACAAAACTAAGTAGCAAAATTAGGAGGATAATTTCCCATCTTTCCACAGACACCAGCCAACCAGCTTTGACTGAATTAGTTTCTCCTTGCCCTGTAAGTGGACCCATCACATTAGAAGTCTATGGATCGTGCCATGTCATGCATGACATGCTTGGACCACCTAATGAGATGTGCCTTTTGTTAAGTCAATCAGTTGTTAAATAAGGTGCTAGCTTGTTTAGCCCCGGTCCGCTAACTGATACCTTGTTTAGCCCCGGCCTACTAACTGTTAGCTTGTTAGCACAGGCCTGCTAACCGTCTGAATCGCCGCGTCCCAAACTCTCACTGGACCCATATTTACTTTCTATCTCTTTTCGATTTTTAATTTGTTTATACCTTCCGGTAACCTGCCTCACCCAATGTGATACGTAATCGCTATTATTTTTTATTTTTAGAACACACTCAAGAACCTCCAGAAGCTAACCAGCTAACTAGCTACAAGCTATTTAGTCATTGTTACTTTTTTTAAACCTGGATAACACTCGCCAGTCCAGCTTCCCTGCCCGATCCACCGCTGCCCCCTGGACACTGATCACTTGGCTACATAGCTGACGCATGCTGGACTGTCCATTAATCACGGTACTCCATTCTGCTTGTTTATGTTTTATCCGTCGGCCCCGTTGCCTAGTCAACGCCATTTTACCTGCTGTTGTTGTGCTAGCTGATTAGCTGTTGTTGTCTCACCTACTGTTTTAGCTAGCTTTCCCAATTCAACACCTGTGATTACTGTATGCCTCGCTGTATGTCTCTCTCAAATGTCAATATGCCTTGTATACTGTTGTTCAGGTTAGTTATCATTGTTTTAGTTCACAATGGAGCCCCTAGTTCCACTCTTCATACCCCTGATACCTCCTTTGTCCCACCTCCCACACATGCGGTGACCTCACCCATTACAACCAGCATGTCCAGAGATACAACCTCTCTCATCATCACCCAGTGCCTGGGCTTACCTCCGCTGTACCCGCACCCCACCATACCCCTGTCTGCACATTATGCCCTGAATATATTCTACCATGCCCAGAAACCTGCTCCTCTTATTCTCTGTCCCCAACGCTCTAGGCGACCAGTTTTGATAGCCTTTAGCCGCACCCTCATACTACTCCTTCTCTGTTCCGCGGGTGATGTGGAGGTAAACCCAGGCCCTGCATGTCCCCAGGCACCCTCATTTGTTGACTTCTGTGATCGAAAAAGCCTTGGTTTCATTCATGTCAACATCAGAAGCCTCCTCCCTAAGTTTGTTTTACTCACTGCTTTAGCACACTCTGCTAACCCTGATGTCCTTGCCGTGTCTGAATCCTGGCTTAGGAAGGCCACCAAAAATTCAGAGATTTCCATACCCAACTATAACATCTTCCGTCAAGATAGAACTGCCAAAGGGGGAGGAGTTGCAGTCTACTGCAGAGATAGCCTGCAAAGTAATGTCATACTTTCCAGGTCCATACCCAAACAGTTCGAACTACCAATTTTGAAAATTACTCTCTCCAGAAATAAGTCTCTCACTGTTGCCGCCTGCTACCGACCCCCCTCAGCTCCCAGCTGTGCACTGGACACCATTTGTGAATTGATCGCCCCCATCTAGCTTCAGAGTTTGTTCTGTTAGGTGACCTAAACTGGGATATGCTTAACACCCCGGCAGTCCTACAATCTAAGCTAGATGCCCTCAATCTCACACAAATCATCAAGGAACCCACCAGGTACAACCCTAACTCTGTAAACAAGGGCACCCTCATAGACGTCATCCTGACCAACTGGCCCTCCAAATATAACTCCGCTGTCTTCAACCAGGATCTCAGCGATCACTGCCTCATTGCCTGTATCCGCTTTGGAGCCGCAGTCAAACGACCACCCCTCATCACTGTCAAACACTCCCTAAAACACTTCTGTGAGCAGGCCTTTCTAATCGACCTGGCCCGGGTATCCTGGAAGGACATTGACCTCATCCCGTCAGTTGAGGATGCCTGGTCATTCTTTAAAAGTAACTTCCTCACCATTTTAGATAAGCATGCTCCGTTCAAAAAATGCAGAACTAAGAACAGATACAGCCCTTGGTTCACTCCAGACCTGACTGCCCTCGACCAGCACAAAAACATCCTGTGGCGGACTGCAATAGCATCGAATAGTCCCCGCGATATGCAACTGTTCAGGGAAGTCAGGAACCAATACACGCAGTCAGTCAGGAAAGCTAAGGCCAGCTTCTTCAGGCAGAAGTTTGCATCCTGTAGCTCCAACTCCAAAAAGTTCTGGGACACTGTGAAGTCCATGGAGAACAAGAGCACCTCCTCCCAGCTGCCCACTGCACTGAGGCTAGGTAACACGGTCACCACCGATAAATCCATGATTATCGAAAACTTCAACAAGCATTTCTCAACGGCTGGCCATGCCTTCCGCCTGGCTACTCCAACCTCGGCCAACAGCTCCGCCCCCCCCCCGCAGCTCCTCGCCCAAGCCTCTCCAGGTTCTCCTTTACCCAAATCCAGATAGCAGATGTTCTGAAAGAGCTGCAAAACCTGGACCCGTACAAATCAGCTGGGCTTGACAATCTGGACCCTCTATTTCTGAAACTATCCGCCGCCATTGTCGCAACCCCTATTACCAGCCTGTTCAACCTCTCTTTCATATCGTCTGAGATCCCCAAGGATTGGAAAGCTGCCGCAGTCATCCCCCTCTTCAAAGGGGGAGACACCCTGGACCCAAACTGTTACAGACCTATATCCATCCTGCCCTGCCTATCTAAGGTCTTCGAAAGCCAAGTCAACAAACAGGTCACTGACCATCTCGAATCCCACCGTACCTTCTCCGCTCTGCAATCTGGTTCCCGAGCCAGTCACGGGTGCACCTCAGCCACACTCAAGGTACTAAACGATATCATAACCGCCATCGATAAAAGACAGTACTGTGCAGCCGTCTTCATCGACCTTGCCAAGGCTTTCGACTCTGTCAATCACCATATTCTTATCGGCAGACTCAGTAGCCTCGGTTTTTCGGATGACTGCCTTGCCTGGTTCACCAATTACTTTGCAGACAGAGTTCAGTGTGTCAAATCGGAGGGCATGCTGTCCGGTCCTCTGGCAGTCTCTATGGGGGTGCCACAGGGTTCAATTCTCGGGCCGACTCTTTTCTCTGTATATATCAATGATGTTGCTCTTGCTGCGGGCGATTCCCTGATCCACCTCTACGCAGACGACACCATTCTATATACTTCCGGCCCGTCCTTGGACACTGTGCTATCTAACCTCCAAACAAGCTTCAATGCCATACAACACTCCTTCCGTGGCCTCCAACTGCTCTTAAACGGTAGTAAAACCAAATGCATGCTTTTCAACCGATCGCTGCCTGCACCCGCATGCCCGACTAGCATCACCACCCTGGATGGTTCCGACCTTGAATATGTGGACATCTATAAGTACCTAGGTGTCTGACTAGACTGTAAACTCTCCTTGCAGACTCATATCAAACATCTCCAATCGAAAATCAAATCAAGAGTCGGCTTTCTATTCCGCAACAAAGCCTCCTTCACTCACGCCGCCAAACTTACCCTAGTAAAACTGACTATCCTACCGATCCTCGACTTCGGCGATGTCATCTACAAAATTGCTTCCAACACTCTACTCAGCAAACTGGATGCAGTTTATCACAGTGCCACCCGTTTTGTCACTAAAGCACCTTATACCACCCACCACTGCGACTTGTATGCTCTAGTCGGCTGGCCCTCGCTACATATTCGTCGCCAGACCCACTGGCTCCAGGTCATCTACAAGTCCATGCTAGGTAAAGCTCCGCCTTATCTCAGTTCACTGGTCACGATGGCAACACCCATCCGTAGCACGCGCTCCAGCAGGTGTATCTCACTGATCATCCCTAAAGCCAACACCTCATTTGGCCGGCTTTCGTTCCAGTACTCTGCTGCCTGTGACTGGAACGAATTGCAAAAATCGCTGAAGTTGGAGACTTTTATTTCCCTCACCGACTTCAAACATCTGCTATCTGAGCAGCTAACCGATCGCTGCAGCTGTACATAGTCTATTGGTAAATAGCCCACCCATTTTCACCTACCTCATCCCCATACTGTTTTTATTTATTTACTTTTCTGCTCTTTTGCAAACCAATATCTCTACCTGTACATGACCATCTGATCATTTATCACTCCAGTGTTAATCTGCAAAATTGTAATTATTCGCCTACCTCCTCATGCCTTTTGCACACAATGTATATAGACTCTCCTTTTTTTTCTACTGTGTTATTGACTTGTTAATTGTTTACTCCATGTGTAACTCTGTGTTGTCTGTTCACACTGCTCTGCTTTATCTTGGCCAGGTCGCAGTTGCAAATGAGAACTTGTTCTCAACTAGCCTACCTGGTTAAATAAAGGTGAAATAAAAATTTTAAAAAATAAAAAGAGACTGGAGTGCCACTTTAATGGATTCATGCCATTGTTATTTCTGTATTTTGAAAGTTGCATATCTTGAAAACTTGAGTGCTGTCAAAGTAAGCATTTTGGGACTGGTTATTTCTATTTTGACACAAGTTTGGAAAGTGACCAGATCATTTCCCATCTTACTTGGCAAATTTTCCAGTGGTTACTTTTATTTCCTCAGACAACCAGGCTTTTTCCAAAACTCCTCTTCATTTCCCAATTCACAAGCCCACCCGGCCCGGCTATAGTATCAGCTAGGCTCTGTTCCTGGATGTGGTGTCCCAGAGATAAGAGGTGGAAATTGGGAGTCTGTATTGTTGTCAGCCCCCTTGGAGTTCTTATCAGCTCAAGTGTCATTACTCTGTAGTCTCTGTAATTTCCAGTATCTTCTCTGCGCCACCTTTCTAATGACAACTTATTTACACTTCTCAACCAGGAGGGGGAGAAGGAGAGGGGGAGAAGGAGGGGGAGAGGGAGAGGGGGCGAGGGGGAGAAGGAGGGGGAGGGGGAGAGGGGCGAGGGGGAGAAGGAGAGGGGGAGAGAGGGAGAAGGAGAGGGAGAGAGGGAGAAGGAGAGGGGGAGAAGGAGAGGGGAGGAGGAGGGGAGAGGGGGAGAAGGAGGGAGGGTGAAGGAGAGGGGGCGAAGGAGAGGGGAGGAGGAGGGGAGGGGGGGGGAAGGAGGGAGGGCGAAGGAGAGGGGGAGAAGGAGAGGGGAGGAGGGGAGAGGGGAGAGGGGGAGAAGGAGAGGGGAGGAGGAGGGGAGAGGGGGAGAAGGAGGGAGGGCGAAGGAGAGGGGGAGAAGGAGGGAGGGTGAAGGAGGGAGGGTGAAGGAGAGGGGGCGAAGGAGAGGGGGAGAGAGGGAGAAGGAGAAGGAGAGGGGGAGAGGGGGAGAAGGGAGAAGGGAGGGGGAGGAGGAGGGGAGGTCGACCACATCTGTAATGATGACCTCTGCTCTGCTGTACAGTAGGTTGGGGGAGAGAGAATAAGAGAGAGAGAAAAAGAGAGTTCCATGTTTTATCCCCAAGCATTACTTTGTGAGCGTCTTTAAAAGTGTTGAACTTATTCATACTATTTTTATGACACTGAATATCCACAGTATCTCATTTTTAAGATGTGAAAGATATTGATGACCTCTGCTGTGTGAGAGAGAGTGAGAGAGAGGGTGGGTGGTTCGGTCACCTACAATAGTGGGTAAGGGAACGGTTTATTCCAGTGCATCCTGAATGCTTTGCAGTTCAGGGCTGGTGAACTATGGCTGGTTTCAAATATATTTACCAGTGTAGTAATTATAAAGACGAGGTGAGGTGACACTGGGAGAAATGCTCTTCCATTTCCATCTCCATTACACTCTTAAAAAGAAACGGTGCTATCTAGAACCTAAAAGGTTTCTTTGGCTGTCCTCATAGGAGAACCCTTTGAATAACCCTTTTTGGTTCCATGTAGAACTCTTTCCACAGATGGCTCTACGTGGAACCCCAACGGGTCCCACCTAGAACCAAAAAGAGTTCTCCTGTGGGGATATCGAAGAACCCTTTCAGAACCCTTTTTTTAAAGAGTTTATACAAGTGTGCCTGTACTCTTTGGGACGTTTCCCGGATGAAAATTAAGAATATTTCTAGTCCAGGAATTGGCTTATTCTATGTAAGCATGCTATTTTCAAATCCATTTATCTCATCTAGACAGCAAAACATGTTTGATGAGCAAAAAATAAGAGGAAATCTCTGCAGTGCTTCACCCATTGGTGATGACAGAGGTTGATAGCTCCCACACCATTATATAAAGTGCTTGAGAATCATAAAAACTACAGAACAAATGCACCGCAGTAGCACACAAGCTATTTCCGCTACAATAAAAATGTAATAATCTCGGATCACAAAAAAGCCAGTCCAACTAATAAAATGGCGTCCTATAATTATTTTCTGAACCTCACCTGCAGGTTACCGTGGATACTGACAAA
The DNA here is from genome assembly GCF_023373465.1 of Oncorhynchus keta. Classification (NCBI taxonomy): domain Eukaryota; kingdom Metazoa; phylum Chordata; class Actinopteri; order Salmoniformes; family Salmonidae; genus Oncorhynchus; species Oncorhynchus keta. Next base: position 15,594,468 of record NC_068429.1, read on the forward strand.
TTATAGCCCATAGTAAGCCTCCACAAAGCAACAGGGAAGAGCCTCTATGCCCTGTCATTGGTGTTACATAACGACAGGAGCCAGGACTGAGTACCACACCAGTGTTACACCATAATCATGACTACTATATCACCCCCCGTTGTTGTGCTACAGGGACTGTTCGCTAACAGTGTGTGAACGACCTTGGGGTCCCATCTCTTTCCCACCCAGTAAATGACAACCATGTCTTCTTTGGTTAGTAGTAGACTCTGTGACCTGCATCTGGGTTTATCTTCCCTTTGCATGTTTTCACTTTTTTTTTTTTGCCCAGTAATTCCTGTTGTGTTTGAGTGAAACTCTGCATATGTGGGAAAGGGGCTAGCCAATTGGAGTGCATGTTGTTTTAATTTGACCAGCCTTGTTTGACACACGGCCCGCTAAGGGATGGATGGGAAGTTAGTGATCAAATCACATTTTATTTGTCACATGCTTCGTAAAATATACAGTGGGGAGAACAAGTATTTGATACACTGCCGATTTTGCAGGTTTTCCTACTTACAAAGCATGTAGAGGTCTGTCATTTTTATCATAGGGACACTTCAACTGTGAGAGATGGAATCTAAAACAAACATTCAGAAAATCACATTGTATGATTTTTATGTAATTAATTTGCATTTTATTGCATGACATAAGTATTCATTGTCATGCAATAAAATGCTAATTAATTACTTTAAAATCATACAATGTGATTTTCTGGATTTTTGTTTTAGATTCTGTCTCTCACAGTTGAAGTGTGAGTGTTTTTTATAGGGCAGGGCAGCTCTAACCAACATCTCCAATCTCATCTCAAGGATTATACTCCAGGTTAGCTGACTCCTGCCCATTAGCCTAGGGGTTGACATACTTTTTCCAACCTACACTGTGAATATTTAAATGATGTATTCAATTTAGACAAGAAAAATACAATTTGTGTTTTATTAGGTTGAGCACAGTATGTTTGTCTATTGTTGTGAGTTAGATGAAGATCAGATCTAATTTTATGGCCAATTTATGAAGAAATCCAGATAATTCTAAAGGGTTCATTTTCTTTTTTTTCTTGCCATTGTTTAACTAGGAATAGAGTGACTAGGCAACAGGATAGATAATAAACAATAGCAGCCGCGTTTGTGATGAGTAAAAAAAAAGTTTGTTCAAGGAGGTTCAATGCAGATAGTTAAATAGTTAACCAAATAGCTACCTGGACTAACTACATATTTATCATCCTTATGGCTTGGGGGTAGAAGCTGTTCAGGGTCCTGCTGGTTCCAGACTTAGTGCATTGGTACTGCTTACCGTGCTTAACAGAGAGAACAGTTGACTATGACTTGGGTAGCTGGAGTCTTTGACAATTTGTAGGGCCTTCCTCTGACGTGCCTGGTATAGAGGTCCTGGATGGCAAGGAGCTCGGCCCCAGTAAACTACTGGCCGTACGCTTTACCCTCTGTAGTGCCTTGTGGTCGGATGCCAAGCAGTTGCCATACCAAGCAGTGATGCAGCCAGTCAAGATGCTCTCAATGGTGCAGCTGTAGACATTTTTGAGGATCTGAGGGCCTGTAGTCGACAATCCGCTCCTTTGTCTGGCTGACGTTGAGGGAGAGGTTGTCCTTGCACCACACTGCCAGGTCTTTGACCTCCTCCCTATAGGCTGATTTACCATTGTCGGTGATCAGGCCTACCACGTCATATCGTAAATGAACTTAATGATGGTGTTGGAATCGTGCGAGGCCATGCAGTCGTGAGTGAACAGGGAGTACAGGAGGGGACTAAGCACGCACCCTTGAGGGGCCCCCGTGTTGAGGGTAAGCATGGCGGATGTGTTGTAGCCTACCTTCACCACCTGGGGGAAGCCCCTCAGGAAGTCCAGGAAGTGTTCAGTCCCAGGGTCCTTAGCTTAGTGATGAGTTTGGATGGCACAATGGTGTTGAATGCTGAGCTGTAGCCGATAAACAGCATTCTCACATAGGTTTTCCTCTTGTCCTGTTGGGAGAGGGCAGTGTGGAGTGCAATTGCGATTGCACAATACTGTACATTTATTGGGGCAGTATGATTAATTGGAGTGGGTTCAGGGTGTCTGGGATGATAGTGGTGATGTGAGTAATGACCCGCCTTTCAAAGTATTCCATGGCTACAGACATGAGTGCTACAGGGCGATAGTAATTTAGACAAGTTACCTTTGCGTTCTTGGGCACAGGGACTATGGTAGTCTGCTTGAAACATGTAGGTATTACAGACTGGGTCAGAGAGAGGTTAAAAATGTCAGTGAAGACACTTTCCAGCTGGTTAGCGCATGCTCAGAGTATTTGTCCTGGTAATCCATGGGCGAATATTTACCTGTTTAAAGGTCTTACCCACATCGGCTACAGAGCGTGATCACATAGTCGTCAAGAACAGCTAGTGCTCTTGCATGGTTCAGTGTTGCTTGTCTCGAAGCGAGAGAAGGTATTTAGTGCATCTGGTAGGCTTGCGTCATTTACATCTGTCATTTAGCAGACACTCTTATCCTGAGTGACTTACAGTCATGAGTGCATACATGTTTTGTATGGGCCCCTGTGGGGATTGAACCCACAACCTTAGCATTGCAAGCGCCATGCTCTACCAACTAAACTACATGGGACGTTGTCACTGGGCAGCTTGCGGGTGGGTTTCCCTTTGTAATCCGTGATAGTTTGCAAGCATTTCCACATCCGACAAGCGTCAGAGTCGGCATGCTAGGATTCGATCTTAGTCATTTATTGATATGTTGGCTGTTTGATGGCTCGTCAGAGGTCGTAGCGGGATTTATTAGAGTCCTGCTACTTGAAAGCGCCAGCTCTAGCCTTTAGCTCGGATGTTGCCAGTAATCCATGGCCTCTGGTTGGGATATGTACGTATGGTCATGGTGGGGACAACGTCGATGCACTTATTAATGAAGCCAGTGACTGATGTGGTAAACACCTCAATGCCATTGGATGAATCCTGGAACATATTCCAGTCTGTGCTAGTGAAACAGTCCTGTAGCTTAGCATCCTCTTCATCAGACCACTTCCATATTGGGCACGTTACCGGTACTTCCTATTTGAGTTTTTGCGTGTAAGCAGAAGGATATGGTTTTATAAATACATTTGATATGGTCAGATTTGCAAAATGGAGGGAGATGGTTTGTATGCATTTTTAACAAAGACGCCGAGAGTCGAGAAGCAGGTGATACGTTTAATAAACCAATGAACATGGAACGAGACAACATCGTAGTGGCGTCTTAAAATAGATACAGAAACAATACTAACTTGGGAAAAAAAACCTAAGGGAGTGCCAGATATAGGGTAATGGAGTCCAGGTGTGCCTCATGAAGTGCAGGTGTGCGTAATGATGGATGCCAGGACCGGTGGTTAGTATACCGGTGACGTTGAACGCCGGAGGGGAGGAGTGGGAGTAGATGTGACATTAACACCCCCGACGCGCGGCTCTAGCCACAGCGGCAAAAGTGAAAATCAAGGATGATGTTGGGATCCAGAATGTCCTCCACGACCCCCACAACGTTGGGAGTCCAGTAGGGATCTGACGGCATAGGCTGGACCCCCCTTGATGTCCGGGGGGGGCAGCATCAGCTATGGGACCAGGAACCACTGGCCTGAGAAGGGAGACATGAAAAGAAGGTGAGATACGGTAGTCACTTCCATATTGGGCGCTTCACCGGTACTTCCTGTTTGAGTTTTTGTAAGCAGGAATCAGGAGGATAGAGTTATGGTTAGATTTGCAAAATAGAGGGCAATGGACAGCTTTGTGTGCATTTGTAACGAAGACGCTGAGAGTCGAGAAGCAGGTGCAGGTGATACGTTTAATAAACCAACAAACATGGAACGAGACACATCGTAGTGGCGTCTTAACATAGACACAGAAGCAAGATTGTCTGGGACAAGAACCTAAGGGAGTGCCAGTGACCGGTGGCGGTATGCCTGCTCCTTCTGACGGTGAACGGAACACTGGAGTCTCACGTGAGCGTTGCTCCACACTTCTGAGCGCCTGAACCACTCATCAACCACAGGAGCTTCGGTCTGGTCCGGGGTCCACGGAGCCAGGGCCGGCTGAAAACCCAGAACACACTGGAAGGGGTCAGCCCAGTGGAGGAGTGACGTAGCGAATTCTGGGCGTACTCCGCCCATGGAAGGAATCGGGCACACTCTCCCTGCCGGTCCTGACAGTGACTCCTCAGGAGCCTCCCCAGCCTCTGGTTCATCCTCTCCACCTGACCGTGACCCCGAGTTTCTCCATAAAGGTTCTCCATACCCGTGATGTGAATTGGGGGCCACGGTCGGAGACGATGTCCTCCGGAAGGCCATAATGCCGGGACACCTGCTGGAGTAGTACCGCAGTGACCTGGAGAGCAGTAGGGAGACCAGAGAGATGGATAAAACGACAGGATTTGGAAAATCGATCCACAACCACCAAAATGGCAGTGAAACCGGCAGAGGGGAGCTCAGTAAGAGCGTACGAAGTGCCGGCTCATTCCATCTGCTGGATGCTACTGTCTGGAAGGTGAGTGCATACTCGGCAGCCTGCAGGTCCTCCTGCCCTCCGATTGCTGATCGAAGATACATTTGAACAGAGCCATGAACCCCTCATATGAATATAGGTCCTCCTCTCCTCTCTCCAAGACAGCAGTGGCACATTCCAATACCCGCCCTGTCAGCAGAGAAATAACCGTGGCAACCTTGGACCTCTTGGTGGTGGGGGCTCCCATCTGGTGGGCAAAGTAGAGGGAGCACTGAAGTAGGAAGCCACGGCATTTAGATGGGGTGCCTTCATATTTATCCAGGAGGATAAACGGGCATCACTGACCTGAGCTTGTTGCTGAATGGGCTGTTGTGCTGGGTCGACTGGTTGTAGAGTATCCTCTGCTAATTTACTGAAACACTTCCCGGGTATGCTCAAGATGTTGCACACTGCGAAGAACCTCTTCCATAGCGGTCTCCAGTTGTGCTAGCTGGTCGTGGTGTTGACGAAGAAGGTATCCCTGCTCGTCGACTGTCTGGGAGATATTCTGTTTTCCTGCTGCTTCCATTGTTTGAGTCAGTATTCTGTAACAAATATGCTGAGAGTTGAGAAGCAGGTGATATGTTTAATAAACCAACATACATGGAACGAGACACATTCATAGTGGTGTCTTGACACAGAAACAATACTGACTGGGGAAAGAACCTAAGGGAGTGCCACATATAGGGTAATAAGTGAGGTAATGGAGTCCAGGTGTGCCTCATGATGAAGTGCAGGTGCACGTTATGATTGGTGCCAGGTGTGCGTATTGAAGGATGCCAGGAACAGTGGTTAGTATACTGGCGACGTCGGAGGGGAGGAGCGGGAGTAGACGTCACAGCATTTCTGTGTGTGTAAGTGATCTAGAGTTTTTTGCACAGGTGACATGCTGGAAGAAATTAGGTGAAACGGATTTAAGTTTTCCTGCATAACAAAATCACTGGCAACTAGGAGCGCCGCCTATAAATGAGCGAGCATCTTCTTGTTTGAGTGTGGCACTATACAGCTCGTTGAGGTCAGTCTTAGTGCCAGCATCGGTTTATGGGGATAAATAGACAACTATGAAAAATATAGATGAAAACTCTCTTGGTAAATAATATGGTCTACAGTTTATTCTAACTCAGGGAAGCAAAACCTCGAGACTTCCTTAATATTAGAGGTCACGGACCAGCTATTGTTAACAAAGCTTACCTGAAGTTGTCATTCTGTCCTGCCGATGTTTAGGAAAACCAGATATGTACATTATATTGTCCTTGTTCAACCACAACTCAGAGGAACATAAGATATTATAGTTCTTCAGTCTCAAATGGAGCTCGTCCATTTTTTTTTCAACCAGCTGTTTGAGGAACTGCCTCTCACTACGTAACAGGTGATACCCGGTTCCTGGGGAGCTACCCTTCTGAATGTTTTCACTTCAACCTCAGATGTTACTAACCTGATTCAGTTTATCAACCAGCTAATTATTAGCCTCACATCAAATATGTGTCTCAGATAGCTGCTGTTGTGTTTGGCTTTGAGTTTGAAATAAGATCCACGGAGACCATGGAATGTTTTAAAATGTATTTTTCCATATCGGGTCTGGGTGGGGAATCCCCGGGTCCATTTCGGAACAGGACCTCTAACTTCAATCATTTATTCTCATCGTTCAGATTATTCCAATTTAATCATAAAGTGTTTGATTTTAAATCAAGTTGATTGAATTATTGATTGAGTACTAGGCCATTTGTGACTTGAGGGCTGTTAGCACCATTCATTTACAGAGCGCAGTTTTGTAGTGGTTACCGTGACTCAACAGTCACGTGGAATTTGACCCATGACCGCTGGTGCGGCGTTAATAGGGTTACCATTACATCCTTACAAACACGCGGGCACTCACACACTCACACACGCTCAAACACAAAATAAATACATACTATTACATGTTTTATTACAATAACACATTCACATTTCTGCAAAGATACACTTACATTTATATTTGAGTCATTTTAGTTATCCAGTCAGCTTAAGATAGCTAGGTGAAGCAACCTCATCTCACTTAAATATTATACTCACTTCAAAACCCACTAATGACCTTAGTTTTTCACTGAAAACAGCAGCACCCCAACATTGTCCCTAGCTAGTCAGCCCCAACCTCTAAACCCCCACCCCTCTCTGCTCTCCATTCTCCCTCTTCGCATTCCTCAGCCTCCCTGACTTTGTTTTCAGCCTGCGTTTACTGGCAGTGACTCGGGCGGCTCAGCCCACACATAACGCAAAACAGATGTAGAAAGTGGAGCAACCAAAAGGTTGCTGAGGATATGTGTGGGGGCAGCTCAGACTGCCCTGTTCTATACTCAACAAAATAAATTAGTTAGTTTCTGTCTCCTTCAAGTATTTCACATTCACAGCTTAATCTTTAAACTGTGAAAGACGTATGGTTTTTCAAACATTGCCTTTAATAATAATAATAATAACAATAACTTTATTTGAATGGCGCTTTCCAATACAGGTAACAAAGTACTTATCATCGTAAAATAATCAAATACAAGTACTAACAAAGACTGGAGGAAGGAGAATGAAAAAATGTGAAATATGCATCAATGCTTTAATGTAATATAATATATGTCAGTGTTTCTATCATGGAAGACAGTAAGGAGGCAGGTTATAATGTAGGTAGGCTTAATAGATTTAATAGAACTGATAATGAACAGAAGGTTAGACAACACATACATACAGGATAGCTATAGCCAGGCCTATATTCAAAATGTCAAAAAGGGTAACATAGCCTAATATTGCTCTCATGGTATAGATACAGATCATAGAAATACTTTGGACTCCTGAGTGGTGTAGCGGTCTTAGGGTACTGCATTGCAGTACTTCACTACAGACCCTGGTTCGTTCCCAGGCTGTGTCACAAACGGCCGTGATCGGGAGTCCCATAGGGCGGTGCACAATTGTCCCAGCGTCGTCCGGGTTAAATAAAAATACAAAAACGCAAGTGCTATTTTTCACCGTTTTACATTACATTTCTGTTGGTGGCCCTCTCAAACGTATATTTTTGAAGTGCAAGAATACAGCATAGGATGGATAACATAAGGGTGTGAATCGTTTTAAGAGCTGTACAGTTTACGTACGACCTATGTCCTACAGAAAGTCTTTCTGCCTACATCACGTTGCTGCGAAAATGACATCACCTTCCCACGAGGGGGCAGGCGTTCCTGCGTCGGGGGAGGAGCTATGGACCCGGCTGAATGGGCCAGTTCGTTTTGCATGGCCCGGTGACCCGGTTAACGGAGTTTCAATTTTTTTTAGATCATTCCATTGGTCCTTAAGTTAAATCGCCACTATCCCCGGACACCGGGCCATGCAAAATGAGCTGGCCCATTCTTTCCAAGCCAACCCAGCCAACCTCTGTGCCCGCTTCCCGGAGCAGAGCAGACATAAAAACAACAAACACAGAGAGCAGTCAGTAGTAGCCTACATACTCCTGGGTGTTCGGTTTGTCAAGGGCTTTTGTGAGAGAAAAAACAGGACGCCGTTTTACCCGCAAGACATGGGGGAAGACTACCACGGTGTAGGCTTCATATGACATTGTTGCTGTTGTAGCGATACCGACGGACGACACCAATGGTTTATCTAACGGGAGCTCAGTGCGAGGGACGCAGTATCAAGCTGGGTTCCCCTGATGTGATGTTCGATGCCAGCACCTGGAGGATACGCAACATCTGGGACGGGGTGAAACTCGAGGTCGCCGGGGATGCGAGCCCTGTTGTCTTGCATAGCTTCACCCAACTGGACCCTGACCTTCCGCAGTTGGAGGTAACGAAATAACTTATTTACTGCGCACTGTAGCCTTGTGTGCGGTTTTCAATGCGTTTGTTAACAGGTCTGTTATCCAAGCTACCACAGATGATCGATGAAGGTTTAAAGCCTAGGGGTTTGAGAGGATACGATCTGTGTTCTGTTGTGTTTTGTTGTTTACTTCTGCCTTAGTGTCAATGACACAGTTATTGAAGTCCAATACGTTTAAGTGCGCATCAACATTAATTAGTAGGCTATAGTTGTAATCCTTTTGAAATGCGTCAACATAGTTTGAGTAGCCCGTTTCTTTCCAGAAAAGTTCAACCCACGTTTTGAAATCAATACGTTTTATTGATGAAGAACAAACATGTAACTGTTTATTTCATAATATAGCCTGTTTTTATTTTATTTTGTATTTATCCTTTATTTGTACAGGGATTGAACATTGAGACACATGTCTGTTTAGCAAGTGAGCCCTTCAAACAACATAAGTACCCTGATTTTAGTTTTTAGTACAACTAATTAGTTAACAATATATTGGTCCACAATGCATAGACAATGAACAAGAAAATCGTTATAGTCACTGTTATAATTTTACAAAAGAAATTGCTCAACAAGTCTATGCTGTTTATTAAATTAAATGAATACCAGTCATAAATAATCATCCATGAACCCCCCTTTAAAAAAAATGTTTTTTTTTTACCTTTATTTTACTAGGCAAGTCAGTTAAGAACAAATTCTTATTTTCAATGACGGCCTAGGAACAGTGGGTTAACTGCCTGTTCAGGGGCAGAACGACAGATTTGTGCCTTGTCAGCTCGGGGGTTTGAACTTGCAACGTCCTCCGAAACACGACCTTGCCAGACAGGTTGTGTCCCACATCTAAAATCCGTCCCTGATTCCAAGGGGGAAAATGAAGAAATGCAGTGGAACTGGCTTTGAAGTCCAGAGTTGTGTTTGAGGGACATAGTCTATTACTGACATCACCAGCGAGGCTGTGTGTTATTTGGAAAGTAGAAAACATACTGCTTGGACAGCAGTCAACACTGTGATGTATTGAAATCAAATTGAATTGATTATTGTGGCTGGTTCACTGGCTTCGTTTTAAAAGCTGTCTTGTACCATTTGGGGGGAAAACAACTAGTGACGGGTGTTGTGTCTGTTCCATACAATAATAGTGTTTTTAAAACATTAAAATCAAATTGATGATGGCTCCAACTCATATAACCTTGTCCTCCTCGGGGCGGCAGGGTAGCCTAGTGGTTAGAGCGTTGGACTAGTAGCCGCCCCGAGGAGGACAAGGTTATATGAGTTGGAGCCATCATCAATTTGATTTCAATACATCACAGTGTTGACTGCTGTCCAAGCAGTATGTTTTCTACTTTCCAAATAACACACGGCCTCGCTGGTGATGTCAGTAATAGACTATGTCCCTCAAACACAACTCTGGACTTCAAAGCCAGTTCCACTGCATTTCTTCATTTTCCCCCTTGGAATCAGGGACGGATTTTAGATGTGGGACACAACCTGTCTGGCAAGGTCGTGTTTCGGAGGACGTATGGCTCTCGACCTTCGCCTTTCCTGTGTCCATACGGGAGTTTCAGCGACGGGACAAGACTACCAATGGGACAAGACTACCAATGGGATATCACGAAATTGGGGAGAAAAAGTAAAAAATATATTAATATTATATTTACAGTACTAGTCCAAAGTTTGGACACACTTACTCAATACAGGGTTTTTCTTTCTGTTTACTATTTTTTTGCATTGTAGACAGTGAAGACATCAAAACTATGAAATAAACACATATGGAATCATGTAGTAACCAGAAAAGTGTTAAACAAATAAAAAAAATATGTTTTATATTTGAGATTCTTCCGGGTAGCCACCCTTTGCCTTGATGACATTTTTTGCACACCTTGGAATTCTCTCAACAAGCTTCATGAGGTAGTCTTGTTATTAAAAGGTCATTTGTGGAGTTTCTTTCCTTCTTAATGCGTTTGAGACGATCAGTTGTGTTGTCACAAGGTAGGGGGGTATACAGAATATAGCCCTATTTGGTAAAATCCCAAGTCCATATGTAACAATATAACTTTAGACCGTCCCCCCGCCCATACTCGGGCGCAAACCAGGGACCCTCTGCACACATCAACAACAGTCACCCACGAAGCATCGTTACCCATCGCTCCACAAAAGCCGCGGCCCTTACAGAGCAAGGGGAACTACTACTTCAAGGTCTCAGAGCAAGTGACGTCACCGATTGAAACGCTATTTATCGTGCACCACTGCTAACTAGCTAGCCGCTTCACATCCGTTACACATATTATGGCAAGAACAGCTCAAATAAGTCAAGAGTAACGACATTCCATCATTACTTTAAGTTATGAAGGTCAGTCAATCCGGATCATTTCAAGAACTTTGAACGTTTCTTCAAGTGCAGTCGCAAAAACCATCAAGCGCTATGATGAAACTGGCTCTCATGAGGACCGCCACAGGAAAGGAAGACCCAGAGTTCCCTCTGCGGTAGAGGATAAATTCATTCGAGTTACCAGACTCAAAAATAAATAAAAACCCAAATGAGTTCAAGTAACAGACATCTTAACATTAACCGTTCAGAGGAGACTGTGTGAATCAGGCCTTCATGGTCAAATTGCTGCAAAGAAACCACTACTAAAGGACACCAATAATAATAAGAGACTTGCTTGGGCCAAGAAACACGAGCAATGAACATTAGACCGGTGGAAATCAGTCCTTTGGTCTGATGAGTCCAAATGTGAGATTTTTGGTTCCAACCGCTGTGCATTTGTGAGACGCAGAGTAGGTGAACAGATGATATCCGCATGTGTAGTTCCCACCGTGAAGCATGGAGGAGGAGGAGTGATGGTGTGGGGGTGTTTTGCTGGTGAGACTGTCTGTGATTTATTTAGAAGTCTAGGCACACTTAACCAGCATGGCAACCACCGCATTCTGCAGCGTTTTGCCATCCCATCTGGTTTGCACTGTTTTTCAACAGGGCAATGACCCAACACACCTCCAGGCTGTGTATGGGCTATTTGACCAAGAAGGAGAGTGACAGAGTGCTGAATCAGATGACCTGGCCTCCACAATCACCTGACCGCAACCCAACTGAGATGGTTTGGGATGAGTTGGACTGCAGAGTGATGGAAAAGCAGCCAACATGTACTCGGCATATTTAGTAAATCCTTCAAGACTGTTGTAATAGCCTTCCAGAGTGTGCAAAGCTGTCATCAAGGCAAACGGTGGCTACTTTGAAGAATCTTGAATATAAAATATATTTTGATTTATTTAACATCATTCCATATGTTTGATTTCATAGTTTTGATGTCTTCACTATTATTTTACAATGTACAAATAAAGAACCCTTGAATGAGGGTGTGTGTGCACTCTGCCGACAGCTGTGTGTGTGAGTCACTACAGCTTTCTAATTCTCTCTCCTGGCTCCAAGGCGGCAATAAGATCAGGGGTTTTCTAAAGCTCAGACAGGTCAGACTGCCTCCAAACCACAGCCTCTCTGGTGTCCAATCTCAGTGTACGGGGTTGAAATCCTTCAACTCCACACTCTTCCCCTATTATAACCAATTAACTAAAATAACCAGAGAAAAAACTGGATGGGTTTGGGAGAAGCAACATGTATTGAAGTAGTCTCATACTGAAATATATTTTATGTCTGTGGGGAAAATAATGCCTCTTAAATGACTGAAACGTTCCTGTACAGTAATGGACTTTTGTGAGTAGTGTGTGACTGAAGCGTGTCGTCCATCCATGGATCTTCAAAATCTTTGTTAGAATAATTTTCTTTGTTCAAGTCTTCTCCCTCGTGTAGTTCTGGAGGGGGGTCGGGGAGAGTTGGCTAACTGAATAACTCCACTGCTGCTTGTCCTTTGGGAAAATAATGGCCTCAGCTGAATGTTACATCTGCTGTTTCATTGAGCAACAACTATACTTCCTCCACCCATACTGTACTGTACAAAATCAGAGGAAGCTTGAGCGTGAGCAAATGGCAAATTTCGTGCCAGGCTCTTAGTTCTAGTGTGCTGGCAGAAGGAAACGGGTGTATCGTGTTCACTGACACACTCTGTAGCCATATCTTATGGCCCTAAATCACCAGCAAAACTGGAGAATAGAAAGTGACCACACTGATTACTCTCTGCTTGAAGTCGTCTGCGCATTAGGAATGGAGGTGTAGTAGTTTGGACTGAATATTGCCTGAACGATAGGGAATTCAATTGAACCTTGAATACAGTATTTAGTCAGTAGTAGAGATGTAGGATCTTACCTGGACCTGTATTGGTACAGCAAAATAATTCTGCAGCGTTAGGATTTGAACGTTTTGTCTATAATGTTGCTTGATCGGTGGTTAGGCTATTAGCAGGTCAAAATGAGGCTACCATAAAAAGTGGAATACATAACATTGTGTTAGTGCAGGTTTTCAGTGAATTTATGTAAATCCTAAAGCTTGTGTATTTCCTGTGACCCAGGAAAATTCTCAGCAACAAAAGAGTGATCAAATTAGGACCCTACATCTGTAGATATGCAGCAGTTTGCAGTAAAAATGAGATGAAATAAAATTTTATTGGTCACATATACATGGTTAGCAGATGTTAATGTGAGTATAGCGAAATGCTTGTGCTTCTAGTTCCGACAGTGCAGTAATATCTAACAATTCCACAACAACTACCTAATACACACACATCTAAAGGGATGGAATAAGAATATGTACCTAAAAATATATGGATGAGTGATGACCGAGCAGCATATGCAAGATGCAATAGATGGTATAAAATACAGTATATGAGTAATGTAAGATATGTAAACATTATTAAAGTGACTAGTGATCCATTTATTAAAGTGGCCAATGATTTTGAGTCTGTATGTAGGCAGCAGCCTCTCTGTTAGTGATGGCTGTTTAACAGTCTGATAGCCTTGAGATAGAAGCCATTTTTCAGTCTCGGTCCCAGCTTTGATGCACCTGTACTGATCTCGCCTTCTGGATGGTAGCGGGGTAAACTCTGGTGGTTGTTGCCCTGGTTGTTGTCCTTGTCCTGGAGGGCAGGTAGTTTGCCCCCGGTGATGCATTGTGCAGACTGCACCACCCTCTGGAGAGCCTTGTGGTTGTGGGCGGTGCAGTTGCTGTACCAGGCGGCGATACAGCCCAACAGGGTGCTATCAATTGTGCATCTGAAAAAGGTTTGGGAGGGTTTTGGGTGACAATCTCAATTTCTTCAGCCTCCTGAGGTTGAAGAGGCACTGTTGCTGTTGCTCCTTCTTCACCACACTGTCTGTGTGGGTGGACCATTTTAGTTTGTCCTTGATGTGTATGCCGAGGAACATAGTTTATTGGAAAACAACTAACAGAATGGTTTTGAGTAGGCTACTCTAGATTCCATATGGACTCCGCTCGCACGCATTTCAGAACTGTTCAAGAATAAGACAGGTGTGTGTGCCCTGTGGGTAGTCAAGAATAAGACAGGTGTGTGTGCCCTGCGGGTAGTCAAGAATAAGACAGGTGTGTGTGCCCTGCGGGTAGTCAAGAATAAGACAGGTGTGTGTGTGCCCTGCGGGTAGTCAAGAATAAGACAGGTGTGTGTGTGCCCTGCGGGTAGTCAAGAATAAGACAGGTGTGTGTGCCCTGCGGGTAGTCAAGAATAAGACAGGTGTGTGTGCCCTGCGGGTAGTCAAGAATAAGACAGGTGTGTGTGCCCTGCGGGTAGTCAAGAATAAGACAGGTGCGTGTGCCCTGCGGGCAGTCAAGAGTAAGACGGGTGTGTGCTCTGTAAACAAATATACTGAATACACATTGCTTGAACAGATTAGATTTGATTGTAGTTTCCATTATACTATAATGATAATATTACAGATCATAGAGATCTTCACGGTAAAAACATTTTGTTCATCCAGCATTTCCCCCCGTAGACACAGTGGGGTGTAGGTCTCAGCCGGCTGACACATTCTTTCCACGGCCAACTTTCCCTCCAATAAACATAAATAGACCAAATCGAGAAGGAAAAAGAAGTGACCAGCCAGTCACTCTATTTGAGCAATTTATGTGTTCAACCTACTTTTCAGTACTTCTCAGTCTGCAAGAGATATAGTCCTAGACCATAGTGTGTTGAAATGGTTTGCCTTGGCCTGTCAAGTACATTTTAGTAGTTCATGGAAAGGGAACTATTAACACACATGCAACAACATCCATGTCTCTCAGGTGCTTACTGTATACCATTATTTCGTAAACAGAAACAAACACTAAACTGTGTCAAACATAGCAGAGGTCTGTTTAGGCGTCTGCATGCTTCCGATCCGGAACAGTTAATGCATATATTATGACGACATTTTATGATGTTTTGGTTTCTGGCAATGTTTCTTTCGACTGTACGTGCACACACAAACATTTCTCGAGGCATGGCAAGTTCGGAGCCGAAGTCTACGCCCCTACGTCGGTCATTGGTCAACAGTAGGGATTCTTCAGTGAAGTGTTTGTTTTTTATTCAGCGATAGACAACTCATTTTCATTCACACTTTTTCACTTGAGAAATACTGCACCAAACATCTTAGTTAGATGTAAAATTACACAACTAAGATATCCTCTGCAAATTTAAAAAAAATTATTGACAGATTTCTTGAGTTATCTTAGATTCATTCTGACTATTTTGAGGAAGTGTATACTGGCTACGGCGTCTCAAGATGGACAAACAGCACTTTTGCCGCTTTTTCATATTTTTCAGGCGAAGGTCTTTTAAGGGAGTATACGAGTACTCTGAAGCATGCAGAAGCCTTTAGCCCTCTGTCTCGATAACCATCCGTAGTCAATAGGTCTACATTATGTTTTGAAGAAATGAAATGATTTTAGCCTTGGCTGAGTCCCTGTTTCTGAAATCCCAAACTGACAATATATAAATCTACTCTATATCTTCCTCTAAATGCAGAGGATGACACGAGGCTATCGAACAAACATGGTGTTTGTCTCATGATTTCTGTTGATGAAGGTGGGGATCAATCCCCGAGCTGACAAGGTAAAAATCTGTCGTTCTGCCCCTGAACAAGGCAGTTAACCCACTGTTCCTAGGTCGTCATTGTAAATAAGAATTTGTTCTTAACTGACTTGCCTAGTTAAACAAAGGTAAAATATATATTTTTTTAAAGGCACGGAGTGGCACATTTTGGGAATCTGCATGCGTGTATCGCCAATGCTGGTCAGGTGCCTGGAGAGTGGCGGTACTGTGCCTTCATCTAAATCCCTCCAACTCTTAATCCTGTTAGTTGATTAAGGCTAATCAGTCTTCTCACTCCAGGGCACTCGCCGCATACACACAAGCTCCTCTTTGGCCTTCAAGAACCATCGAGAGAGCCAGCTTCTGCTGCTGGGTGGCTTTTTCATGTTAGTATTATATTTTGTTTTTTGTCTGCAAATTGAGTTTGAGGCAAGAATTTCAGTCCGTTTATCTCATTTCTGTAAAATAGAACAGACATTTTCAAAGAATGGTTTGTTTGACACATGCCTGTTTTATGTTTTCTTTGGTCGTCTAAAAAGCGGAGAATGTTACATTATGGCATTTCTGTCAAATTGAATGTCTCCCAACACTCACTTTATAGACCCTATTCTGTCTTTTCACTAGACATATAAATCCTCTCTGTGACCCTCAGTGAAAGCCCTCCCTTCCTACCACCCTCATTGTGATTAGCTAACTTCTATGTCTGGTCCCCTCTTCTCTTTGATTTTAAAAGACAGGCCTCTCATACCCAATTCGTCTTACACCACTTTCTCATTGGGTTTAGCTCAAGACATTCTGGAGATACATTTGAGCATTTTATCAGATGCTCTTAACTGCTCCTGTTAGTCGCTCTGGATAAGTGCCTTGCTCAAGGGCACATTGATGAGATTTTTCACCTAGTTGGCTTGAGGATTTGAACCAACAACCTTTTGGTTACTGGCCCATTGCTCTTAACCACTAAGCTACCTGCACACTCACTCTCCACGCCTGTCTTGAGGCCATAAAAGCAGATGGTGTTCAACTTCAGGCCCAGTTGTAGCTTTGATACCTCTGGAGTTGTATTGATCCTCGACCGTCTGTATTCAGTGTTTTCCTGGAAACCCAATACCTGCCTTCTCCCATCTGATAGTGTGTGAGTGGTTGTGTAATTGTAGGATATTGAGCCAGTCTGGGTTTGAGAGAGGCTTCCCCAGAATCCTGTAAACACTCTGTCTCCACGTGTCAGTTTCCTTCTACTTACATTCTCCATCAGTCCCTCTCCAATCTCTCCTCCCTCTCTTTTCATCCATTTTCCTCCCTCATTCTCCATCAGTCCCTCTCCAATCTCTCCTCCCTCTCTTTTCATCCATTTTCCTCCCTCATTCTCCATCAGTCCCTCTCCAATCTCTCCTCCCTCTCTTTTCATCCATTTTCCTCCCTCATTCTCCATCAGTCCCTCTCTTAATCTCTCCTCCCTCTCTTTTCATCCATTTTCCTCCCTCATTCTCCATCAGTCCCTCTCCAATCTCTCCTCCCTCTCTTTTCATCCATTTTCCTCCCTCATTCTCCATCAGTCCCTCTCCAATCTCTCCTCCCTCTCTTTTCATCCATTTTCCTCCCTCATTCTCCATCAGTCCCTCTCTTAATCTCTCCTCCCTCTCTTTTCATCCATTTTCCTCCCTCATTCTCCATGTCCCTCCCTCTTTCTGCCCTTCCTTTTAACCTTCCACTAGGAAATTCAATTAAGATGCTCCCAGCGAAGGCTATCAGATCGATTCCACTCATCTACAGTTGATGATGTCATACATCCAGCACTACTATTTAATTCCTTGTTATCCTCTGGTCATAAACAATAACATGATGTTCTTCTAGGTCAAAGCACTAAAGCTAAACGTATTTACGTGATTAGACGCCAAAGAGTCCCGGTCGTTAAAACGGCTCAGGGAATGCAGGCCGAGCCGAACTTAACTGTTCACAACAAGACAATGGATGAGATTACTCTGCCCTCGGGATTAGAACTGTTGAAAAAGGTATTGAATACCTCAAAAGTAATTCAGGATAAGGCTTTAGTTTCAGAAAGATTCAAAGCGTTTTTGAATGGCTTTCAAGGTTCTGCTTTCATTATAAATGCTATGTCATTCTTCTTATGGTCAGGTCAGCTTTTTGTCATTTCTGTATTGCTTTGATATTTTCAGTTTGAAACTCCTGTGTTAGCTCTTGCAGATTAGAAAAACAACACTGTTGTTAAGCTTGTTCTAGTATGTTCTATAGGTCATGCCTATAGATAAGGTCCCAAACAGCTGAATGTAGTTGTTATCTTATCCTTAGGTCATAGGATCAGGGAGTTAATGGATTGCATATCACAACACATTGACAGCATTACATATTTTTCTAGGTCATATAAATAAAAGGGAACATCTCTGGTTTTGGCTGGTAGTTTTGGTTTTGTGCCGTGGTGGAAAAAGTACCCAATTGTCATACTTGAGTAAAAGTATAGATACCTTTTTAATAGAAAGCTCCTCAAGTAAAAGTGAAAGTCAACTGGTAAAATACTATTTGAGTAAATGTCTAAAAGTATTTGGTTTTAAATATACTTTAGTATCAAAAGTAAATGTAATTGCTAAAGTATACCTAAATATCAGAAGTAAATGTATAAATAATTTAAAATTCCTTATATTAAGCAAAGCACAGTACTTTACACCACTGGTTTTGTGTGTATTCATTGTCGAGTTCTCTCCGATCAGAGGCCTATAGTTCAGACATGACAAACCAAAGCAGAGTCTGCCCGGCACGGAGTCTGATAGAAACAGAGCTCCTTGTGTTGTCGTCACGTCATTGTTGTATTATCAATTGAGGAACACTGAACAGCATTGAATGACAAAAAGGGCTGGACAATAGAAGGGACAGTGATTTAGAGTTGAAAGCGAGAGAGAGAGGGGGGTTGATTTAGGGCAGTGAAAAGGAGTGAACGCGAGTGCTGCTATAGAGGATAGTAGATGTGAGAGCAGGGTTTGAAGAGGGCAGAATTGCAGAGGGATGTGAATGGAGGCCATATTGTGGTGACAGGGCTCTTTAACGGGAGACTGAGGCTCAAGCAGTACAGTACTACAGCTGCACATCTGGACCCCATCAGGCCTAGTTCTTTATCTCCCTGTTTTCCCTTTAAACGTCCACCCCCGCAGAGCTCTGGCAGCCAGAGCTAGGTGTTGATTTACGGCCATTGAGAGAACATAATCATTTCAAAAACAAGTTTACGTTACGCTCGATCTGATTATCAGATAGAAAAAGATGACACTTAAGTCTGGGGGAATTTACGGAACAGGGACAAAATATTTGCTAGCAATGTGAAAATGTAAAATAAAGATTGGTCTTGAAATTCAACCCTGTGGTACCCCTTTTCCCCCTTAGTTGCTTCCAGTCCTCATTCCTCTCCTCCATATTGTCATAGTAAAGTGTGACAGTGTTATTCTTACAGATTCCTGCACAGAGGAATGTGTGTGTGTGACCCAAAACAGAAGAGGCAGGCGAGCAGCACACAGTGTTGTCTCCAATATTATCCTATTATCTTACACCTTCCCAGTCATAGCCACAGCAATGAAAGAACTTGACCTTCTTCACCGACACCAAACAAAGGAGGGTGAAACACAAAGATCCAACCTTGGGCTTGCTCCGGTTAGATATCCAATGGCCAGTCTGTGCTGTTTTAAAGGGAGTTCACTTCTGGTGATAGCATTACTCCTCCATGCTAACACTGGTCTAATAAATTGTTTTTGCGTGGGTGTCTTGCAGACAGACTCGCTCCTTTGGTCAGCTACAGATTGACAGTATCAATCCTTTCAAACCTAACTCCCACCGTTAAGAAGACTGATGGTGCCTTTTGGGTGAAATAAATACAGAGAGGCTTTTCAGAGAGCCCAACTTTTCAGGTCTCTGAAAACACCCTCTTTTATTTATTCTACATTGCTGAAGTATTGATTTTGAATATTGCGTGCCAAATCATTTTAACTAGCTCAAAATACATAAATGAGGACAAAACAAGAGTTGTCATAACAGACTGAATTAGATCAGTTTCTGCTTTGCTCAGTCCTCCCCCGGTTTGCGTAGGTGTCCACCTGATATTTCATGTGCTGACTCTCACTGCTCTGTTAAAACCAGCAGCAACGTGCCAGAACATACCAGGCCAGATATCCTGCTCCAACTTCGGACCAAAGCACACATTTATTTAATTGTAGGGTAATAATTTCCTTAGGAGATGAAGGGCTAGTGTGTGAGATGGAAAATGAAAAGAAAGTTCAACCCTGTGACCCTTTGTTACTGTAGTACAGGATACATGCGTTCAGTATGTTCCCTCACAAAATAACAGTTTATAATATATATATATATATATATATATATATGCATCCAGCACTACTTCTTATATATATATTCGAGTTGAGAAGTCATTGAGGACATGATCAAAAGCTTCATATTATTGAAGGACCAAAGGATATGAGATTCAATATTCTTTAGTTTCAAAAGGATACACAAGGATGTGTGTGTGCATGCATTAGAAAGCTAAATCAACCCCTAACACTGCACGGTGAAAGTGATCCAGCTGAGGAAGGACAGGAGAGGGGGAGGGGAGGGGAGGGGGGGGGGTGTTAAAGCAATGCGCCTAGGGTCCTCACGGGACTTTAGAGATGTCACAGCAGACGCCACCGGCATTAGCCACCAGCATTAGCCACTTCCCCTCTCTATCACTCTCCTTACTCTCTCTCTGGCCCTCTCCTCCACATATCCTCTGTAGCATTCTCTAAAACCAGGAATTGATTCCATTAATGATACTTTGACCACCCATACTGTACATTCTACACGTACCTGGATGGATAGTAGGAGGAGTGTCCTTATTATAACCACATTAATACATTATAAACTGAGGGAGTTCGAGCCCTGAATGCGGATTGGCTGACAGCCGTGGTATATCAGACCGAATACCATGGGTATGACAAATATGTATTTTTACTGCTCTAATTATGTTGGTAACCAGTTTTTAATAGCAATAAGTTGTTTGTGTTATATTGGCAATATACCACAGCCTAGGGGCGTTGCGACGTACCTAAGAATAGCCCTTAGCCGTGGTATATTGGACATATACCACACCCCCTTGGACCGTAGCTTAATTATAGCAACCATCAAGTCATCCTGAGAGACGTGGCTGAATGAGAAAAGGAGAGAGGAGGGATTGAATGTGGCAGCCGTGGAGGGACTGAAGGCAAGATATAAACAACCGCCCGGGCCGATCAGAGATCTAAGTGGCACATGATATCATCGCTTCACTTCAAGGGCCATCAGGGTTCGTGAGAAGGGGGGTAGAGAGTGACTGTTGGCCACTGAGACATCAGTCTCTGGCAGGGGGGGCTGTTCTGTCCCTGACACACACCCCCTTGTTTGGTTTTTGGTTCAGTCCATTCGTAGGTTGGTGGTAAGTGTAGTAATGTTAGGGTGATGTTGGCAAGAGGCATCCCAAAATGCAATCCCTAACCTTAAGTTAGGATGACGTTAGCCAGCTAACTCAGATATAGCTCTTGATAGTTTTCTGGTTCATTAATAAAAGCACAACTTTCATATTGTTTTTTGTTGGGAGTGTTGAGTCCGTTATAGCATTCCAAAATATGAAGTTATTTCACAATAGGAAAGTTAGGGCCAATGACTTGATTCTGTGTTGTGACACCCCAAAGGACAGAGTATGTGGCTCTAAAATAAATACATACAGTGCCTTCGGAAAGTATTCAGACCTCTTGACTTTTTCCACATTTTGTTAGGTTAGGTCAGAGCAAAAACCAAGTCATGAGGTCGAAGGAATTGTCTGTAGAGCTCAGAGACAGGATTGTGTCGAGGCACAGATCTGGTTAAGGCTACCAAAATATTTCTGGGGCATTTGAAGGTCCCCAAGAGCACAGTGACCTCCATCATTCTTAAATGGTAGAAGTTTGGAACCGCCAAGACTCTTCCTTGAGCTGGCCGCCCGGCCAAACTGAGCAATTGGGGGAGAAGGACTTTGGTCAGGGAGGTGACCAAGAAACCATTGGTCACTCTGACAGAGCTCAAGAGTTCCTCTGTGGAGATGGAAGAACCTTTCAGAAGGACAATCATCTCTGCAGCACTCCACCAATCAGGCCTTTATGGTAGTGGCCAGATGAATGCCACTCCTCAGTACAAGGCACATGACAGCCTGGAGTTTGCCAAAAGGCACCTATAGACTCTCAGACCATGAGAAACAAGATTCTCTGATGAAACCAAGATTGAATACTTTGACCTGAATGCCAAACATCACTACTGGAGGAAACCTTAAAATCCAATAACATTTTATTGGTCACATACACATGGTTAGCAGATGCGAGTGTAGCGAAATACTTGTAGACCTGGCACCATCCCTACGGTGAAGCATGGTGGTGGCAGCATCATGCTGTGGGGATGTTTTTCTGCGGCCGGGACTGGGAGACTAGCCAGGATCGAGGCAAAGAAGAACAGAGCAATGTACTCGATTAAAAACCTGCTCCAGAGCGCTTAGGACCTCAGACTGAGGCAATGGTTCACCTTCCAACAGGACAATGACCCTAAGCACACAGCCAAGACAACGCAACAGTGGCTTAGGGACAAGTCTCTGAATGTCCTTGACTGGCACAGCCCGGACTTGAACCAGATCGAACATCTCTGTAGAGACCTGAAAATAGCTGTGCAGTGACACTCCCAATCCAATCTGACAGAGCTTGAGAGGATCTGCAGAGAAGAATGGGAGAAACTCCTCAAATACAGGTGTGCCAAGCTTGTAGCATCACACCCAAGAAGACTATGCTGTAATCGCTGCCAAAAGTACTTCAAACAAGGAACTGAGTAAAGGGTCTGAATCCTTATGTAAATGTGATATTTTATCATTTTGCAATCATTTCTTAATGTGTTTTTGCTTCATCGTTATGGGTTATTGTGTGTAGATTGATGAGGGAAAAAAACGTTTTAGAATAAGGCTGTAACGTAACAAAATAGGGAAAAAGTCAAGGGGTCTGAATACTTTCTGAAGGCTCCATATATAAACAAAATGTTTCTCAATAAACTAACTCTTTTGACAATGTTATGATAACATTCATATGGTCTTTTCCACCACCAGTGCAGTCACATTTGTTGCAAGCTGTTTTCTGTATAGTTTGGGAAGGTTTTGTCCTGTTTTCTTTCCAGTGCTATTTGGTCTGCAAGTGCAGGAATTTGTGTGCCTGTGTGTAGGAAACTGGGTACTTGAGCTGATGAACACTCTTAAGAAACACACACACACACACACACACACACACACACACACACACACACACAAACAATTTTAGACTAATGGAGATTACACTCAGTGTGTGTGTGCATACTTGTGTGTTCTATGAGTGTTCGTGTTACGTGCACGAGCCCCATTGTGGTTTTGCTTCCAGATTACATTGAGGGAAAGGAACCAGGTGAAGCTTGGAGTGAATAGGAACTTTAGAGGGAAGAGAAAGAAAGAGAGAGGTGGACAGAGAAGAGAGACTATTTCCAGATGTGTCTTACAGAGGGAGAGAGGAGATAATTAGGGAGTGGAAGAGAAGGAGAGGAGAAAAGAGGGAGTGAGGGAGTGAGTGGTCAAAACACAGCTGTCTGGCTTTCTAGACTTACAGGAACATTGCAACAACAAGGGAAATCCATATAGCGTCCTTATCGAAACACTTCCTCACAGGAAGTTAATACTCTAACAGCATTTTGTTATTTACATTTGGTGGATTGCATCATGGGCTAAAACTCAACAAAACATACACTAGTGGTTTGTATTGGCACATAAAGAAAGTTTGCTCAGTGTCAACATGGATCCTTTCATGTGTCCATTACACCACCCTGTTGCATGTTGCTACCCATCCATTCACCGTCCGTCCCTTCGTGTTTTTTCCTTTAAGTCCAGAGGAAGGATGTCATCCCTCTCTCTTGCCCTAGTACAGGACACACACACACCACTTGTCAGTGCTGATGAAGTAGACAAATGCAGACAGGCATAAGAGATTCTCATTACTAGAGCCATGAGTGTGTGTGCAGTGTGTATGTGTGTGTGTGAGGTCCCGTCTTCCCATCTCACCCCCCTCTTTTAAGTCCCTGCAGAGCAGAGCGAAGTGCCTAAACTTCAAGCCTCCACTTGTAACCCCCTGGGAAGTCTGTGTGTGTGTGAGAGAGAAAGAGAAACCTTCCTGGAATAGGCCACAATAACCCCCAGAATGGTCTCACATCAGCACAACTTTGTCTTAGTACCACACACACACACTGATTATACAGTACACATTCACAAAGGTCCTTATTCCCTTTAGTTAATGTCCTGTCCCCCTTACTTCTCCCTCTCACTTTCTTTCTCTCTCCCTTTGTCCCCCCCACCATCTCTCTCCCTCTCTCGATGGCGGCAGGCTGAGATGGCCTGTGGAGCGCCAGTGGAATGTCTATCTGTAAATAATAATAATGAGAGGAACCACACAAAAGAGACGGAGAGATTGAGAGATGGAGAGGTAATCCAAACGCTTTCAGGGTTGTCAGTTTGTTGTAGTTACTAAGGAAAGTCAGTTGGTCATTGTGAAAAATGTTCTGTGTGTTTCTGTGGTGCTGTGTGTGAGTAAGCCAATTCCAAGCTAACTGTGGGGTCCTAGCGATCTGGTGTCTCACCCACTGGAGCCTGTTGATTGACAACCGTTTCTTCATGTGCCTTTTCTTTAACTGCAGTGGGTGTGTTTGTTTGTATGCAGGATCTCCCTTGTGTTGTCATAGTGACGTCCTAAACAGACCATACATGTATGTGTAGGTAAGTGTAACCAGCTGTGGGTGTATCCTCACTGCATACATCCTATTCTGAAAGCAGTTGAAGCTCTTGACATACTCTCATATCCGGTACTCACACACAGTCAGGGGAAGATCTGACTGTAGGCAAATAAGGTACTTCACACACACATACAGACAGACCCCTGTCTCCCGAACTAGGAAAGTCCCCTGACGGTTACTGCTATGTGTGTTAGACAGGAGGTTGGGATTGAGGGGATAATAATACCATCCAATACGGAGCACTGGGCAATAACTTCTAACAGCTAACCGACATGGTTATGGAGACGAGGGGTGTTTTATGACCCTACTGTCACACCAAGGGTAGACACACTGACATTTGGAACTTAGGAACCGCCTTAAACATGCCAAAATGGAACGATCCATCTACTGTGGAGTGTGGACAGCCAGCAACAGATTAGAGAAAATAAATTTAATAACAGGCAGATAGCTGCTTTTCAGAACAACGTTCTCTCAGACACACACACGCGTTTTGTTCTTCTGTCCTCATGGGGACCTAAAATTGATTTCCATTCAAAATCCTATTTTCCCTAACATTAACCATAACCCTAAACCCAACCCCAATTCCTAAGCTTAAAATAGCCCTTGTCCTCATGGGGACATGGGGAAATGTGCCCACGAGGGGGAATTTTCCTTGTTTTACTATCCTTGTGGGGACTTTGTGGGATTTTAGGTCACCACAGGGCTAGATGAACAAGACCACACACTGGAGTTGACAACTCTAACTCTCTGTGGAGTCAAAGTTATCTGGTGTGTGTTAGGTGACAAGCCAGAACAGCCAGACAGGCCGGGGCCGGGACCAGACTACAGGGCAGACAGCCAGACAGGCCGGGACTAGACTACAGGGCTGATAGACAGACAGACAGACAGACAGACAGACAGACAGACAGACAGACAGACAGACAGACAGACAGGCCGGGACTAGACTACAGGGCTGATAGACAGGCATCTGTGTCCGCTCTCCTTGAGCGATTTACATTCCCTCACCCTGGCATACACTTTTGTGTTTTTTCTTATCCCCCTCATGTGGAAGAGTCTCTCTCTCTCTCTCTCTCTCTCGCTCTCGCGCGCTCTCTCGCTCTCTCGCTCTCTCGCTCTCTCTCTGTGTGTGTGTGTATGTGTTCTTGAAGTAATTTTACAATGGTACTGTGTATCATTATTTGAGTACAGTTTGTTTATCGACATGTCTGTAGACATTTGTCGTATGGACATCATGAAGATTCTATTGTCATCTGACATCAAAGTTGACGTTGTCGTTAGGAAGAAGTATAAACACAAAAGACAGCGTCTGCATGACATCAGCAACCCGATGCTCCAAACAGCAGACTTTATATATTTTAACACCAATAAACCCATCTGTTTAAAAATGAATTCGGTAATTGTCAACCAAGCAGCAAGCCAGGCAACTAAAAGCAATTTTCTAAACAATGTTTTTGTTCGTTAACTGGCTAACCAGTTTAAATAATGACCAGCGTCTTCACTCTCTCTCTCCCTCTAGCTGACAGCGTCTTCACTCTCTTTCCCTCTAGCTGACAGCGTCTTCACTTTCTTTCCCTCTAGCTGACAGCGTCTTCACTTTCTCTCCCTCTAGCTGACAGCGTCTTCACTCTCTCTCCCTCTAGCTGACAGCGTCTTCACTCTCTCTCTCCCTCTAGCAGACAGCGTCTTCACTCTCTCTCCCCTCTAGCAGACAGCGTCTTCACTCTCTCTCTCCCTCTAGCAGACAGCGTCTTCACTCTCTCTCTCCCTCTAGCAGACAGCGTCTTCACTCTCTCTCTCCCTCTAGCAGACAGCGTCTTCACTCTCTCTCTCCCTCTAGCTGACGGCGTCTTCACTCTCTCTCTCCCTCTAGCTGACGGCGTCTTCACTCTCTCTCTCCCTCTAGCTGACAACATCTCACTTTAGCTACTTTTTTATTTATTATCACAGGAAAATAAACCCACAACCACATTATAGTTCGCAAGGTAATGGTGAGCTTACAGAAAATAACATTACTCCCACAGTGTGACCAAATAAAAGTAGGTCATTCTATCAGAGAATTTTAGAACTCCTGCATCATCTTGTCACAGAAAGATTTGGTCTGGTTGCTGTGGCAGTCCAGTAACCGCAACAACAGACGTTGAGACAGTCTCATAGACTTCAACTTTTTTCATGTCTGTGCATCAAGAAAACTGACAGTCGCAGCGACTTTTTACAGACATTCCACCGGAGTATAAATGAAATGTCGTTGTCACATTGTCATTGTCTACAGACATGTCTTTATACCAAGTATAAACTGGTCTTAACATATCAAATTCTCCCAATCAAAGTCTTGAATAAAGACTATGGTTAGTTTATTAGTCAAATTGTTACTGCTTGGCTAGAATAAAAGGATAAGATTGCCCATCTTCGCTTTAGCATGTGAGATAAGTTCTGACCCATATAATAGCTCAAGGAGCGTATCAGTCATGAGACTGACTGTTTATATAGTCATAGACACCACAGCAGGATAACATCTGTTCTAAGATCAGCCCCTTGGCTGACACTGATACTGCATGTGCAACACAGCACAAGCTCACGTTTGGGTAAATATTTATACAACATGTTTTATGATATCTAATATTTTCCAGACGAGTTTCAGTCCGGCTCAAAACTTCCTCAACACGACCCAGAAAGGGAACGCAGGCTGTTTGCCTTCAACTTCAGACTGTTGACCCATCCGATTGCGTGGGTGTCCCCTATCCGTGGTTTAATGAAATTGCATAGTTGAATAGAGTGTCTTGGCAGTGGCTTTTGACATTGTGATCAAAACTTTCCACTGTGAAAAGGGACAACGGCACAGTCAATCAGTGCAGCCTCAGATAAATGCAATCATCAATTTATTTAAACCATTTTTGAAGTGCCGTGAAACAAGTGCTGTGCTGGAAAGCCTAAAGCACTAGCAGCTACTTTAACAACTGGACTATTTTTAAAATATCACCCAGTGTGTCAGCAGGCAGTCATAATGTCCATCCTCTACAGCACAGCTGTTCGGTCCTCACTCTGTTTACGTCTGTCCGTTTCTGCTATCAGGCCTTATCCACATCCTGTTTGCCATCTGATAAGAAGGCCGTGCTCTGTGCTGTGCCCTGTGTTGTGCTGTGCTGGCGAGGCGAGCAGCTGGCCGAGGAACCAAAAACTACTGGGAACATGTCGTGGCATAACGCTGCGTGCCAGAATAGTTTTTGGCCTGAGACTAAGGGGCTAGTTCAATTTGGAGTGTTATTGCGTTGGACTCCGATCTAAAAATAACCCATATTGAACAAGTGGGTCACAGGATGATGGAGTGAGTATTGTTTGGCCAGACTGGTATGGGTGTTAGTGCAACAAATCAACAGAAGGAGAGGGACCAAAGGCGTTGTGATGGTGTGTCACTGGGAAATGGAGTTGTTATAGCCTAGACCAGGGGCAAATAAAATAAATTCCTTCTAAAACTGTCACGCAATAATACCAATAACATGTGGCGGGGAATACTCCAATACTGTATTACACAGCAAAAGTCTATTAATCAATGGTTATGTATTGTATTACACAGCAAAAGTCTATTAATCAATGGTTATGTATTGTATTACACAGCAAAAGTCTATTAATCAATGGTTATGTATTGTATTACACAGCAAAAGTCTATTAATCAACGGTTATGTATTGTATTACACAGCAAAAGTGTAATCAATGGTTATGTACTGTATTACACAGCAAAAGTCTATTAATCAATGGTTATGTATTGTATTACACAGCAAAAGTCTATTAATCAACGGTTATGTATTGTATTACACAGCAAAAGTCTATTAATCAACGGTTATGTACTGTATTACATAGCAATAGTCTATTAATCAACGGTTATGTATTGTATTACACAGCAAAAGTCTAATCAATGGTTATGTATTGTATTACACAGCAAAAGTCTATTAATCAACGGTTATGTATTGTATTACACAGCAAAAGTCTATTAATCAATGGTTATGTATTGTATTACACAGCAAAAGTCTATTAATCAACGGTTATGTACTGTATTACACAGCAAAAGTCTATTAATCAATGGTTATGTATTGTATTACACAGCAAAAGTCTATTAATCAACGGTTATGTACTGTATTACACAGCAAAAGTCTATTAATCAACGGTTATGTACTGTATTACACAGCAAAAGTCTATTAATCAACGGTTATGTACTGTATTACACAGCAAAAGTCTAATCAATGGTTATGTACTGTATTACATAGCAATAGTCTATTAATCAACGGTTATGTATTGTATTACACAGCAAAAGTCTAATCAATGGTTATGTATTGTATTACACAGCAAAAGTCTATTAATCAATGGTTATGTATTGTATTACACAGCAATAGTCTATTAATCAACGGTTATGTATTGTATTACACAGCAAAAGTCTATTAATCAATGGTTATGTATTGTATTACACAGCAAAAGTCTATTAATCAACGGTTATGTATTGTATTACACAGCAAAAGTCTATTAATCAACAGTTATGTATTGTATTACACAGCAAAAGTCTAA
Source organism: Oncorhynchus keta (assembly GCF_023373465.1). Classification (NCBI taxonomy): domain Eukaryota; kingdom Metazoa; phylum Chordata; class Actinopteri; order Salmoniformes; family Salmonidae; genus Oncorhynchus; species Oncorhynchus keta. The sequence continues at coordinate 15,623,162 of NC_068429.1, forward strand.
TCAATGGTTATGTATTGTATTACACAGCAAAAGTCTATTAATCAACGGTTATGTACTGTATTACACAGCAAAAGTCTATTAATCAATGGTTATGTATTGTATTACACAGCAATAGTCTATTAATCAACGGTTATGTATTGTATTACACAGCAAAAGTCTATTAATCAATGGTTATGTATTGTATTACACAGCAAAAGTCTATTAATCAACGGTTATGTATTGTATTACACAGCAAAAGTCTAATCAATGGTTATGTACTGTATTACACAGCAAAAGTCTATTAATCAACGGTTATGTATTGTATTACACAGCAAAAGTCTATTAATCAATGGTTATGTATTGTATTACACAGCAAAAGTCTATTAATCAACGGTTATGTACTGTATGACACAGCAAAAGTCTATTAATCAACGGTTATGTACTGTATTACACAGCAAAAGTCTATTAATCAACGGTTATGTACTGTATTACACAGCAAAAGTCTATTAATCAATGGTTATGTACTGTATTACACAGCAAAAGTCTAATCAATGGTTATGTACTGTATTACATAGCAATAGTCTATTAATCAACGGTTATGTATTGTATTACACAGCAAAAGTCTAATCAATGGTTATGTATTGTATTACACAGCAAAAGTCTATTAATCAACGGTTATGTATTGTATTACACAGCAAAAGTCTATTAATCAACGGTTATGTATTGTATTACACAGCAAAAGTCTATTAATCAATGGTTATGTATTGTATTACACAGCAAAAGTCTATTAATCAACGGTTATGTACTGTATTACACAGCAAAAGTCTATTAATCAATGGTTATGTATTGTATTACACAGCAATAGTCTATTAATCAACGGTTATGTATTGTATTACACAGCAAAAGTCTATTAATCAATGGTTATGTATTGTATTACACAGCAAAAGTCTATTAATCAACGGTTATGTATTGTATTACACAGCAAAAGTCTATTAATCAACAGTTATGTATTGTATTACACAGCAGAAGTCTATTAATCAATGGTTATGTATTGTATTACACAGCAAAAGTCTATTAATCAACGGTTATGTACTGTATTACACAGCAAAAGTCTATTAATCAATGGTTATGTATTGTATTACACAGCAATAGTCTATTAATCAACGGTTATGTATTGTATTACACAGCAAAAGTCTATTAATCAATGGTTATGTATTGTATTACACAGCAAAAGTCTATTAATCAACGGTTATGTATTGTATTACACAGCAAAAGTCTAATCAATGGTTATGTACTGTATTACACAGCAAAAGTCTATTAATCAACGGTTATGTATTGTATTACACAGCAAAAGTCTATTAATCAATGGTTATGTATTGTATTACACAGCAAAAGTCTATTAATCAATGGTTATGTATTGTATTACACAGCAAAAGTCTATTAATCAACGGTTATGTACTGTATGACACAGCAAAAGTCTATTAATCAACGGTTATGTACTGTATTACACAGCAAAAGTCTATTAATCAACGGTTATGTACTGTATTACACAGCAAAAGTCTAATCAATGGTTATGTACTGTATTACATAGCAATAGTCTATTAATCAACGGTTATGTATTGTATTACACAGCAAAAGTCTAATCAATGGTTATGTATTGTATTACACAGCAAAAGTCTATTAATCAACGGTTATGTATTGTATTACACAGCAAAAGTCTATTAATCAACGGTTATGTATTGTATTACACAGCAAAAGTCTATTAATCAATGGTTATGTATTGTATTACACAGCAAAAGTCTATTAATCAACGGTTATGTACTGTATTACACAGCAAAAGTCTATTAATCAATGGTTATGTATTGTATTACACAGCAATAGTCTATTAATCAACGGTTATGTATTGTATTACACAGCAAAAGTCTATTAATCAATGGTTATGTATTGTATTACACAGCAAAAGTCTATTAATCAACGGTTATGTATTGTATTACACAGCAAAAGTCTAATCAATGGTTATGTACTGTATTACATAGCAAAAGTCTATTAATCAACGGTTATGTATTGTATTACACAGCAAAAGTCTATTAATCAATGGTTATGTATTGTATTACACAGCAAAAGTCTATTAATCAACGGTTATGTACTGTATTACACAGCAAAAGTCTATTAATCAATGGTTATGTATTGTATTACACAGCAAAAGTCTATTAATCAATGGTTATGTATTGTATTACACAGCAAAAGTCTATTAATCAACGGTTATGTATTGTATTACACAGCAAAAGTCTATTAATCAACGGTTATGTACTGTATTACACAGCAAAAGTCTATTAATCAACGGTTATGTATTGTATTACACAGCAAAAGTCTATTAATCAACGGTTATGTACTGTATTACACAGCAAAAGTCTATTAATCAACGGTTATGTATTGTATTACACAGCAAAAGTCTATTAATCAACGGTTATGTATTGTATTACACAGCAATAGTCTATTAATCAACGGTTATGTATTGTATTACACAGCAAAAGTCTAATCAATGGTTATGTACTGTATTACACAGCAAAAGTCTATTAATCAACGGTTATGTATTGTATTACACAGCAAAAGTCTATTAATCAACGGTTATGTACTGTATTACACAGCAAAAGTCTATTAATCAACGGTTATGTACTGTATTACACAGCAAAAGTCTATTAATCAACGGTTATGTACTGTATTACACAGCAAAAGTCTATTAATCAACGGTTATGTACTGTATTACACAGCAAAAGTCTATTAATCAACGGTTATGTACTGTATTACACAGCAAAAGTCTATTAATCAACGGTTATGTATTGTATTACACAGCAAAAGTCTATTAATCAACGGTTATGTATTGTATTACACAGCAAAAGTCTATTAATCAACGGTTATGTATTGTATTACACAGCAAAAGTCTATTAATCAACGGTTATGTATTGTATTACACAGCAAAAGTCTATTAATCAACGGTTATGTACTGTATTACACAGCAAGTCTATTAATCAACGGTTATGTACTGTATTACACAGCAAAAGTCTATTAATCAACGGTTATGTATTGTATTACACAGCAAAAGTCTATTAATCAATGGTTATGTATTGTATTACACAGCAAAAGTCTATTAATCAACGGTTATGTACTGTATTACACAGCAAAAGTCTATTAATCAACGGTTATGTACTGTATTACACAGCAAAAGTCTATTAATCAACGGTTATGTACTGTATTACACAGCAAGTCTATTAATCAACGGTTATGTACTGTATTACACAGCAAAAGTCTATTAATCAACGGTTATGTATTGTATTACACAGCAAAAGTCTATTAATCAATGGTTATGTATTGTATTACACAGCAAAAGTCTATTAATCAACGGTTATGTATTGTATTACACAGCAAAAGTCTATTAATCAACGGTTATGTATTGTATTACACAGCAAAAAGTCTATTAATCAACGGTTATGTACTGTATTACACAGCAAAAGTCTATTAATCAACGGTTATGTACTGTATTACACAGCAAAAGTCTATTAATCAATGGTTATGTATTGTATTACACAGCAAAAGTCTATTAATCAATGGTTATGTATTGTATTACACAGCAAAAGTCTATTAATCAATGGTTATGTATTGTATTACACAGCAAAAGTCTATTAATCAACGGTTATGTATTGTATTACACAGCAAAAGTGTAATCAATGGTTATGTACTGTATTACACAGCAATAGTCTATTAATCAATGGTTCTATGTATTGCATCGTTCAATGTGTAACTAACGTAAAAGCCAGCTCCAATCTTTTAGAGAAAAAGCTAAATTAGTATGGACCAAGCTTCATTTGGTTTTCACCTGTGTCATAGCCCCTGGAAGTAAAAAAGATTGAGTATCTAACCCTCTCTCTCTCTCTCTCTCTCTCGTGCCCTCTGTCTTTCAGAATACGACCCAGGAGATCGGTGAGGAGGTGGAGGACGGGGCGGTGTACACCATCACCCTGCGGAAGGTTCAGATGCTCCACCACCACCACCATCCTGGCCATTACAGTGGCGGCAGCGGGGCTAGTAAGGGCCAGCGCTGGCTGGGTGTAGAGACGGACGCGGCCCTCAGCCTGTACGAGACGTGCAAGGTGCGCACCATCAAGGCAGGCACGCTGGAGAAGCTGGTGGAGTACATGGTTCGGGGCAACGATTCCACCTACGTCACCATCTTCCTCTGCACCTACCGCTCCTTCACCTCCACTAAGCAGGTCCTGGACCTACTGCTCAACAGGTGAGTAGAGGGAGGGTGGAGAGACAGAGGGCGGGATAGATGGATGAATTGACAGATGGATGGATAGATCCATCGGTTGATTGGTGGAAGAATTATAGATGGATAGAAAAGCTGGATGGATGGAAATACACATAAATGACAGGATGGGTGGGTGGGTGGGTGGAGGATAGGATGGATGGTGGGTGGAGGAGAGGATGGATGGATGGATGGGTGATTGGAGGAGAGAATGGATGGGTGGGTGGAGGAGAGGATGGGTGGGTGGATGATGGATGGGTGGATGGATGGAGGAATGGGTGGGTGGGTGGGTGGGTGGGGGTGGAGCAGAGGATGGGTGGGTGGGTGGGTGGATGAGAGGATGGATGGGAGGGTGGATGGATGGGTGGATGAGAGGATGGATGGGTGGGTGGATGAGAGGATGGATGGAAGGGTGGATGGGTGGAGGAGGGAATGGATGGATGGGAGGGTGGATGGATGGGTGGATGAGAGGATGGGTGGGTCGTTGGAGATACACATAAATGACTGGATGGGTGTTTGGAGGAGAGGATTAGTGGGTGGATGAGAGGATGGATGGGTGGATGGATGGATGGATGGATAGATGAGAGGATGGGTGGGTGGGTGGAGGAGAGATTGGTGGGTGGGTGGATGAGAGGATGAAAAATATGGGTGGATGGAGATACACAAATGACTTGATGAATTGATGGGTGGATGAGAGAATGGGTGGGTGGATGAGAGGATGAATGGGTGGATGAGAGGATGGATGGATGGGTGGGTGGGTGGAGGAGAGGATTGGTGGGTGGGTGGATGAGAGGATGAAAAATATGGGTGGATGGAGATACACAAATGACTTGATGAATTGATGGGTGGATGAGAGAATGGGTGGGTGGATGAGAGGATGAATGGGTGGATGAGAGGATGGATGGATGGGTGGGTGGGTGGATGAGAGGATTGGTGGGTGGAGGAGAGGATGGGTGGGTGGATGAGAGGATGAATGGGTGGATGAGAGGATGGATGGATGGATGGGTGGGTGCATGGATGGGTGGGTGGATGAGAGGATGGATGGGTGGGTGGGTGGGGGCGTGGATGGGTGGAGGAGAGAATGGGTGGATGAGAGGATGGATGGGAGGGTGGATGAATGGATGGGTGTATGAATAGATGGGTGGATGAGAGGAAGGAAATCTGGGTGGATGGACATACACATAAATGACTGGATGGGTAGATGAGAGGATGGGTGGGTGGATGAGAGGATGGATGGGTGGATGGGTGGATGGATGGATGGATGGATGGATGGATAGATTGGTGGGTGGGTGGATGAGAGGATGAAAAATATGGGTGGATGGAGATACACAAATGACTTGATGAATGGATGGGTGTATGAATAGATGGGTGGATGAGAGGAAGGAAATCTGGGTGGATGGACATACACATAAATGACTGGATGGGTAGATGAGAGGATGGATGAGAGGATGGGTGGTTGGAGGAGAGGATGGATGGATGGGTGGGTGGATGGATGGAGGAGAGAATGGGTGGATGGATGGATAGGTTGGTGGGTGGGTGGATGAGAGGATGAAAAATATGGGTGGATGGAGATACACATAAATTACTTGATGAATCGATAGGTGGATGAGAGAATGGATGGATGGGTGGGTGGAGGAGAGGATGGGTGGGTGGGTGAGAGGATGGATGGATGAGAGGGTGGATGGATGGGTGGGTGGATGGATGACTAACAAACTGATTACCGTGTTCAGGTATGCCAAACTCCAGCTTGGATCAGAGGGCCACAGACTGACTCACGACGATCGTACAGAACTGAGGAAGTAAGTCTATCTGACTCTGACACACATTGTGGACAATACATCTTACCCAAATAGCCTATTTTCAACACATGCTGTACAGAAGACCTTGTTAGACTGTTTGCTTAATTTTCACATTTTGTTGCCTGGAATTTGAATTGCTTGCCTTATACCTATGACATTCTTCTGAGACAGGAGGACACTTCACAAGTCGTGACATCCGCCCTACTAACGTGTAGCTCTTTATCTCTCCATACCACCAGTACTATCCTGCTGGCATATGTAGCTCTTTATCTCTCCATACCACCAGTACTATCCTGCTGCCATATGTAGCTCTTTATCTCTCCATACCACCAGTACTATCCTGCTGCCATATGTAGCTCTTTATCTCTCCATACCACCAGTACTATCCTGCTGGCATATGTAGCTCTTTATCTCTCCATACCACCAGTACTATCCTGCTGGCATATGTAGCTCTTTATCTCTCCATACCACCAGTACTATCCTGCTGGCATATGTAGCTCTTTATCTCTCCATACCACCAGTACTATCCTGCTGGCATATGTAGCTCTTTATCTCTCCATACCACCAGTACTATCCTGCTGGCATATGTAGCTCTTTATCTCTCCATACCACCAGTACTATCCTGCTGGCATATGTAGCTCTTTATCTCTCCATACCACCAGTACTATCCTGCTGGCATATGTATCTCTTTATCTCTCCATACTACCAGTACTATCCTGCTGCCATATGTAGCTCTTTATCTCTCCATACCACCAGTACTATCCTGCTGCCATATGTAGCTCTTTATCTCTCCATACCACCAGTACTATCCTGCTGCCATATGTAGCTCTTTATCTCTCCATACCACCAGTACTATCCTGCTGCCATATGTAGCTCTTTATCTCTCCATACCACCAGTACTATCCTGCTGGCATATGTAGCTCTTTATCTCTCCATACCACCAGTACTATCCTGCTGCCATATGTAGCTCTTTATCTCTCCATACCACCAGTACTATCCTGCTGCCATATGTAGCTCTTTATCTCTCCATACCACCAGTACTATCCTGCTGGCATATGTAGCTCTTTATCTCTCCATACCACCAGTACTATCCTGCTGCCATATGTAGCTCTTTATCTCTCCATACCACCAGTACTATCCTGCTGCCATATGTAGCTCTTTATCTCTCCATACCACCAGTACTATCCTGCTGGCATATGTAGCTCTTTATCTCTCCATACCACCAGTACTATCCTGCTGGCATATGTAGCTCTTTATCTCTCCATACCACCAGTACTATCCTGCTGGCATATGTAGCTCTTTATCTCTCCATACCACCAGTACTATCCTGCTGGCATATGTAGCTCTTTATCTCTCCATACCACCAGTACTATCCTGCTGCCATATGTAGCTCTTTATCTCTCCATACCACCAGTACTATCCTGCTGTCATATGTAGCTCTTTATCTCTCCATACCACCAGTACTATCCTGCTGCCATATGTAGCTCTTTATCTCTCCATACCACCAGTACTATCCTGCTGCCATATGTAGCTCTTTATCTCTCCATACCACCAGTACTATCCTGCTGGCATATGTAGCTCTTTATCTCTCCATACCACCAGTACTATCCTGCTGGCATATGTAGCTCTTTATCTCTCCATACCACCAGTACTATCCTGCTGCCATATGTAGCTCTTTATCTCTCCATACCACCAGTACTATCCTGCTGCCATATGTAGCTCTTTATCTCTCCATACCACCAGTACTATCCTGCTGGCATATGTAGCTCTTTATCTCTCCATACCACCAGTACTATCCTGCTGGCATATGTAGCTCTTTATCTCTCCATACCACCAGTACTATCCTGCTGCCATATGTAGCTCTTTATCTCTCCATACCACCAGTACTATCCTGCTGGCATATGTAGCTCTTTATCTCTCCATACTACCAGTACTATCCTGCTGGCATATGTAGCTCTTTATCTCTCCATACCACCAGTACTATCCTGCTGCCATATGTAGCTCTTTATCTCTCCATACCACCAGTACTATCCTGCTGGCATATGTAGCTCTTTATCTCTCCATACCACCAGTACTATCCTGCTGTCATATGTAGCTCTTTATCTCTCCATACCACCAGTACTATCCTGCTGCCATATGTAGCTCTTTATCTCTCCATACCACCAGTACTATCCTGCTGGCATATGTAGCTCTTTATCTCTCCATACCACCAGTACTATCCTGCTGGCATATGTAGCTCTTTATCTCTCCATACCACCAGTACTATCCTGCTGCCATATGTAGCTCTTTATCTCTCCATACCACCAGTACTATCCTGCTGGCATATGTAGCTCTTTATCTCTCCATACCACCAGTACTATCCTGCTGCCATATGTAGCTCTTTATCTCTCCATACCACCAGTACTATCCTGCTGCCATATGTAGCTCTTTATCTCTCCATACCACCAGTACTATCCTGCTGCCATATGTAGCTCTTTATCTCTCCATACCACCAGTACTATCCTGCTGCCATATGTAGCTCTTTATCTCTCCATACCACCAGTACTATCCTGCTGGCATATGTAGCTCTTTATCTCTCCATACCACCAGTACTATCCTGCTGGCATATGTAGCTCTTTATCTCTCCATACCACCAGTACTATCCTGCTGCCATATGTAGCTCTTTATCTCTCCATACCACCAGTACTATCCTGCTGGCATATGTAGCTCTTTATCTCTCCATACTACCAGTACTATCCTGCTGGCATATGTAGCTCTTTATCTCTCCATACCAGCAGTACTATCCTGCTGCCATATGTAGCTCTTTATCTCTCCATACCACCAGTACTATCCTGCTGGCATATGTAGCTCTTTATCTCTCCATACCACCAGTACTATCCTGCTGCCATATGTAGCTCTTTATCTCTCCATACCACCAGTACTATCCTGCTGCCATATGTAGCTCTTTATCTCTCCATACCACCAGTACTATCCTGCTGCCATATGTAGCTCTTTATCTCTCCATACCACCAGTACTATCCTGCTGCCATATGTAGCTCTATCTCTCCATACCACCAGTACTATCCTGCTGCCATATGTAGCTCTTTATCTCTCCATACCACCAGTACTATCCTGCTGCCATATGTAGCTCTTTATCTCTCCATACCACCAGTACTATCCTGCTGCCATATGTAGCTCTTTATCTCTCCATACCACCAGTACTATCCTGCTGGCATATGTAGCTCTTTATCTCTCCATACCACCAGTACTATCCTGCTGTCATATGTAGCTCTTTATCTCTCCATACCACCAGTACTATCCTGCTGCCATATGTAGCTCTTTATCTCTCCATACCACCAGTACTATCCTGCTGGCATATGTAGCTCTTTATCTCTCCATACCACCAGTACTATCCTGCTGGCATATGTAGCTCTTTATCTCTCCATACCACCAGTACTATCCTGCTGCCATATGTAGCTTTATCTCTCCATACCACCAGTACCATACCACCAGTACTATCCTGCTGGCATATGTAGCTCTTTATCTCTCCATACCACCAGTACTATCCTGCTGCCATATGTAGCTCTTTATCTCTCCATACCACCAGTACTATCCTGCTGCCATATGTAGCTCTTTATCTCTCCATACCACCAGTACTATCCTGCTGCCATATGTAGCTCTTTATCTCTCCATACCACCAGTACTATCCTGCTGCCATATGTAGCTCTTTATCTCTCCATACCACCAGTACTATCCTGCTGGCATATGTAGCTCTTTATCTCTCCATACCACCAGTACTATCCTGCTGGCATATGTAGCTCTTTATCTCTCCATACCACCAGTACTATCCTGCTGCCATATGTAGCTCTTTATCTCTCCATACCACCAGTACTATCCTGCTGGCATATGTAGCTCTTTATCTCTCCATACCACCAGTACTATCCTGCTGCCATATGTAGCTCTTTATCTCTCCATACCACCAGTACTATCCTGCTGCCATTGGGAACATTGGATATGTTTCTATTGTGTTCATATGGGTGTTGTATCGCGTTACAAAGTTCGTCATTGTCCTATATTTTGTGACCCATATCCTCAGGGAAAACATTTTTTATGTATCTCTTTCCTATCCTTCTCCGGTTTCATGGTAGTTAGTCCCTTTATCTACTGTATCTTTCCTACCTCTCCACTCTCTTTTTTTCTCATTTCCACCCTCTTTTTTAACATTATAAAAGGTCATATGTTTAACTCTCTCTTTCACTCTCCTTTTTTGTCTCTCTCTCTCTTCCTCAGCACAATATCCTCCATCTTGGGGGCGTGGCTGGACCAGTATTCTGAGGACTTCTGGAAGCCTCCGGAGTACAGCTGCCTGCGACGGCTAATCTCCTACCTGCACCTCAACTTCCCAGGATCGGACCTGGAACGCCGCGCCTGCAACCTCCTGACACACTTCCACCGCCGACAGCTCCAGGAGCCCGAGCACGAGTGTAAGATGACCGGCCGACTCCCAGCTGAACTTTTGACCCTGACCCTCAACTTGAGCATGGAGAGTCAAAGTATTAGTGGAAGTCCACAGATGTTTCCGGTGGTACTCCAAATCAGATAACACTCAATCCCACTGTTAGTCAATCCCTTAGGGAAAGTGTTACAGACAACCAAGAGCTTGTGTATGTGTGTGTTTTTATTTTTTACCTTTATTTAACTAGGCAAGTCAGTTAAGAACAAATTCTTATTTTCAATGACGGCCTGGGAACAGTGGGTTAACTGCCTGTTCAGGGGCAGAACGACAGATTTGTACCTTGTCAACTCGGGGGTTTGAACTTGCAACCTTCCAGTTACTAGTCCAACATTCTAACCACTAGGCTAACCTGGTGTGTGTGTGTGTGTGTGTGTGTGTAAAGTCGAACCAACTCAGTCAGATGCTCTAGTTTAGTCCAACACATACCTGTATTGTCTTACAATACTTTGATCCACATCTTCCACGAAAGGTATATCTGAGTCTGTGGGCCCTCACTTCCCTACATTAAGTAGTTTACTAAACCCAGCCGTGTGTTTCATGTTCTTTTGCTAATGAATGGTGATGTTATCCCTCAGTACTGGACCATGGTGGCTATCCGTTCACCCTACTGGAGGAGAATGGCTACGAGGATGAGCAGCTGGACTTTTTGAACTTTGACCCGGCGGTGGTGGCCGAGCAGTTCACCCTCATGGACGCGGTAGGATGCCAAAACATCTCGAAACTCAGAAAACTTTAGTCCCAAATGCGCATATTTGTGTACTAACAACATATAACAACATATCCTAAATAATATTTAACTCTGTCTTTGTTTGAGTTTTCTATGAAATTGTTGTCTATTATTTTCCATCATTTTCCATAGTGGTACTTCATAGTTTGAGTTGCTCTCTCGTGGTTTTCACAAATTTCATGTGTATTTTTCCATGCCAGCAAGTCTCCTTGGATTTAATCGAAAATTTAAAATTAAACACTGTAACTGTGTCCTGTTGGAGCCAAGGAGCTTCCTTGACCGGTCTTCAGGGGCTGTTAGATAAGACAGGAAGTGAGGACAGAAGACAGATGGCTTTAGGCCCACACTGCTGTTGAGTTTCCGCTCATAAACAAAAGTCACTCCAAAAGCTTTCTTATCCGGCATTTATTAGGAGACTTGTGTACAACAGGCAATTTTATCACATGTCCTCAAAGCCTTCTGAAGTATCTGCCTGTTTCTGATTTCTCCATAGTTTCTGCATAGGAGTGAAAACAGGTTAATCTCATCCAAAATACATCTCTGGTTGCAGCAAGAAACCAGGCCTCCATTTTGTTTGTCTTCCTCCAAACCCCCTCTTCTTTACTCCCCCTTTTCCTCATAGGAGCTCTTTAAGAAGGTGGTTCCCTACCACTGTCTGGGGAGTATTTGGTCGCAGCGGGACAAGAAGGGCAAGGAACACCTGGCCCCCACCATCCGTGCCACCGTCACCCAGTTCAACTGCGTCACCAACTGTGTCATCGCCACATGCCTGAGCGAGCGCTCGCTCAAACCCACGCAGCGCGCCAAGCTGGTGGAGCGCTGGATCGAAGTGGCCAGGGTGAGACACTCTTGTTAGCAGGAGTTGGTGTGGGATTACATTTGAATTAATAGTCATTTAGCAGACACTCTTAGCCAGAGCAATTTAGTAGTGAGCTCGTACATTTTCATACTTCTTTTTCATACTGATCCCCCATGGGAATCAAACCCACAACCCTGGCGTTGCAAGTGCCATGCTTTACCAACTGAGTCACACGGGTAGAGCATGGTGTCCTTCCCCTTCAGTCCTGCAGAGGTGCAGTTTGTGCTGTGTAGCATGATGATTACAGTACCCATAATGCTCTGTTCCAAAGAGTTGGTCTTATTTGAGTAAAACAATTCTGAAGTGTATCTAGTGGTGTTCTGTCACCTTACCAATACATTGGATTTATTTGCCCCTGGTGCTGAAATGAGTCCATTGATATTCATCTGAATATTTACTGTGTTTTTTTCTCTTCAGGAGTGTCGAATTCTGAAGAACTTTTCTTCACTGCGGGCTATCCTGTCTGCTCTGCAGTGCAACCCGGTCCACCGGCTGAAGAGGACATGGGACGAGGTGTCCAGGGAGAACTTCCGCATCTTCCATGAGTTGTCAGAAATCTTCTCTGATGAGAATAATCATTCGCTCAGCAGAGAGCTGCTCATTAAGGTAGGCAGAGAGCTCCTCATTAAGGTAGGTTTGTGTGTGTGTGTGTGTGTGTGTGTGTGTGTGTGTGTGTGTGTGTGTGTGTGTGTGTGTGTGTGTGTGTGTGTGTGTGAAGGAGTACTGCTAGAGGGGTGTGACCCCACACAAGGGAACCTATATCACTCCACTGCCTGAAATCAGAGGACTACTGTAGTCAGAGCAGTGTGTGTGTATATGTTTTGTTTGCTAATGCTTTATTGATTCTGCGCCCCAAACACAAATGCGCTCTCACACACACACTCTGATTATAGTAGTGCTCTGATTTCAGGCAGTTAGAGTGATGGGGTTTCCCCTGTGTGAGGTCAAACAACTCTAGTGGTACTCCTGCTCTCACACAGACGGTGTCATCACCCAAGATGAGATGACAGTGTTACACTGCAGTAGATTCATGGTGTAACAGGGTGTGGTCACACACTACCCTGCAGTAAGTAGCATCATGGGGTGACGGGGCATGTGCATGCGAGTGTGACGCACTTGGAGACGGAATAAAAGGACACCCTGAAAGCCATTTCCAGCACATAAAAACACAAAGTGAAAAACAAAATATGGGATTTTGTCATCTGGAGTTTCCTATCTTAGTTGAATATCTTGGTGAGATATTAGGTCATCCTCCCAATGAGAAGAGTTCTTAGCTAACAATGTATTGCACTTTGGACACTTGGCAACATGATTCATATAGCCAATCCATTATCAACTGTTATGGAACAGCATAGAACACTATAGAACAGAACAGTATAGCAGTATAGAACAGAACAGTATAGCAGTATAGAACAGAACAGTATAGCAGTATAGAACAGAACAGTATAGCAGTATAGAACAGAATAGTACAGCAGTATAGAACAGAATAGTACAGCAGTATAGAACAGAATAGTACAGCAGTATAGAACAGAATAGTACAGCAGTATAGAACAGAATGGTACAGCAGTATAGAACAGAATAGTACAGCAGTATAGAACAGAATAGTATAGCAGTATAGAACAGAATGGTACAGCAGTATAGAACAGAATAGTACAGCAGTATAGAACAGAATGGTACAGCAGTATAGAACAGAATAGTATAGCAGTATAGAACAGAATAGTATAGCAGTATAGAACAGAATGGTACAGCAGTATAGAACAGAATAGTATAGCAGTATAGAACAGAATAGTATAGCAGTATAGAACAGAATGGTACAGCAGTATAGAACAGAATGGTACAGCAGTATAGAACAGAATGGTACAGCAGTATAGAACAGAATAGTACAGCAGTATAGAACAGAATAGTATAGCAGTATAGAACAGAATAGTATAGCAGTATAGAACAGAATGGTACAGCAGTATAGAACAGAATAGTATAGCAGTATAGAACAGAATAGTATAGCAGTATAGAACAGAATAGTATAGCAGTATAGAACAGAATAGTATAGCAGTATAGAACAGAATAGTATAGCAGTATAGAACAGTACAGAACAGTATAGCAGTATAGAACAGTACAGAACAGTATAGCAGTATAGAACAGAACAGTATAGCAGTATAGAACAGTACAGAACAGTATAGCAGTATAGAACAGAACAGTTTAGAACAGAACAGTATAGAACAGAACAGTATAGCAGTATAGAACAGAACAGTATAGCAGTATAGAACAGAGCAGTATAGAACAGTACAGTATAGCAGTATAGAACAGTACAGAACAGTATAGAACAGTACAGAACAGTATAGCAGTATAGAACAGAACATTATAGCAGTATAGAACAGAACTGTATAGCAGTATAGCAGTATAGAACAGAACAGTTTAGAACAGAACAGTATAGCAGTATAGAACAGTGTAGCAGTATAGAACAGAACAGTATAGCAGTATAGAACAGTGTAGCAGTATAGAACAGAACAGTGCAGTATAGAACAGTGCAGTATAGAACAGTACAGTATAGCAGTATAGAACAGAACAGTATAGCAGTATAGAACAGAACAGTATAGCAGTATAGAACAGAACAGTATAGAACAGAACAGTATAGCAGTATAGAACAGAACAGTATAGCAGTATAGAACAGAACAGTTTAGAACAGAACAGTATAGCAGTATAGAACAGAACAGTATAGCAGTATAGAACAGAACAGTATAGCAGTATAGAACAGAGCAGTATAGAACAGAACAGTATAGCAGTATAGAACAGAACAGTATAGCAGTATAGAACAGAACAGTATAGCAGTATAGAACAGAACAGTATAGCAGTATAGAACAGTATAGCAGTATAGAACAGAACAGTATAGCAGTATAGAACAGAACAGTATAGCAGTATAGCAGTATAGAACAGAACAGTTTAGAACAGAACAGTATAGCAGTATAGAACAGTACAGTATAGTAGTATAGAACAGTGTAGCAGTATAGAACAGAACAGTATAGCAGTATAGAACAGAACAGTATAGCAGTATAGAAGTATAGATCAGAACAGTATAGCAGTATAGAACAGTGTAGCAGTATAGAACAGAACATTATAGCAGTATAGAACAGGACAGTATAGCAGTATAGAACAGAACAGTTTAGAACAGAACAGTATAGCAGTATAGAACAGAACAGTGTAGCAGTATAGAACAGAACAGTATAGCAGTATAGAACAGAACAGAACAGTTTAGAACAGAACAGTATAGCAGTATAGAACAGTGTAGCAGTATATATCAGTGTAGCAGTATAGAACAGAACAGTATAGCAGTATAGAACAGAACAGTGTAGCAGTATAGAACAGAACAGTATAGCAGTATAGAACAGAACAGAACAGTTTAGAACAGAACAGTATAGAACAGTGTAGCAGTATAGAACAGAACAGTGCAGTATAGAACAGTATAGAACAGTGCAGTATAGAACAGTACAGAACAGTATAGCAGTATAGAACAGAACAGTATAGCAGTATAGAACAGTACAGAACAGTATAGCAGTATAGAACAGAACAGTATAGCAGTATAGAACAGAACAGTATAGCAGTATAGAACAGAACAGTTTAGAACAGAACAGTATAGCAGTATAGAACAGTACAGAACAGTATAGCAGTATAGAACAGAACAGTATAGCAGTATAGAACAGTGCAGTATAGAACAGAACAGTATAGCAGTATAGAACAGAACAGTATAGCAGTATAGAACAGAACAGTGTAGCAGTATAGAACAGAACAGTATAGCAGTATAGAACAGAACAGTATAGCAGTATAGAACAGAACAGTTTAGAACAGAACAGTATAGAACAGTGTAGCAGTATAGAACAGAACATTATAGCAGTATAGAACAGTATAGAACAGAACAGTTTAGAACAGAACAGTATAGCAGTATAGAACATTATAGCAGTATAGAACAGAACAGTATAGAACAGAACAGTTTAGAACAGAACAGTATAGCAGTATAGAACAGTGTAGCAGTATAGAACAGAACATTATAGCAGTATAGAACAGAACAGTATAGCAGTATAGAACAGTACAGAATAGTACAGCAGTATAGAACAGTACAGAACAGTACAGCAGTGTAGAACAGAAGGTGGTTGTTCTGGTGGGTGGTCTTGACTTGGATGTGGGGGTGTGAGACTGTGCAGGTGTTATGTAGGGGAGATAGCGACTAAGCCACTTACACACACATAGACATCAAACCCTGACATTCCCCAAATTCCAGAACAAACACACATACGTCAGGGTATCTAGATGGGGGGGGGGGTGCAACTTGGGAATATATCTCCCCTGCCTGATACTCTGCAGTAGAATGGGGGAGAGTGTATGTTCACCATTTGATAGCTTGATAAATGATAAGCTCGGTGCGCATTCCAGGTAAAGGTGGGTATTCTTTCATTTAATTGAACAGAAACTAGTGTTATCTGATTGCTGAAATAGGGGCTTAGGCTTTCGATCTCACTGTGAATGTTGTCCGTTATTTTTTTCTGTTTAGGAAGGCACGTCCAAATTCGCCACCCTGGAAATAAACCCCAAACGAGCCCAGAAGAGACAGCAGCAACCCCGAGACCTGGTAAGGACATTGAGAGGCAATGTAAGAAAGGAGGGAGGGGAGGGTAAGATGGAGTGGACTTAGAGAGAGACAAAATACTAGAAGGATTGAAGAGGAAGAAAAAAGTAGCTTTTACAAAAATGGAGGATGGCATGAAAAGCAGAGAGAGATGACATGAAAAGCAGAGAGAAAGCTGAGAGAGATGACATGAAAATCCGAGAGAAAGCAGAGAGAGAGATGACATGGAGGATGGCATGAAAAGCAGAGAGGGATGACATGAAAATCCGAGAGAGAGAGATGACATGGAGGATGGCATGAAAAGCAGAGAGAGAGATGACATGAAAAGCAGGGAGAAAGCAGAGAGAGATGACATGAAAATCCGAGAGAGAGATAAAATGGAGGATGGCATGAAAAGCAGAGAGAGAGATGACATGAAAAGCAGGGAGAAAGCAGAGAGAGATGACATGAAAAGCAGAGAGAAAGCAGAGAGCGATGACATGAAAATCCGAGAGAAAGCAGAGAGAGAGATGACATGGAGGATGGCATGAAAAGCAGAGAGAGATGACATGGAGGATGGCATGAAAAGCAGAGAGAGATGACATGGAGGATGGCATGAAAAGCAGAGAGAGATGACATGAAAAGCAGAGAGAAAGCAGAGAGAGAGATGACATGGAGGATGGCATGAAAAGCAGAGAGAGATGACATGGAGGATGGCATGAAAAGCAGAGAGAGATGACATGGAGGATGGCATGAAAAGCAGAGAGAGATGACATGGAGGATGGCATGAAAAGCAGAGGGAGATGACATGAAAAGCAGAGAGAAAGCAGAGAGATGACCTGAAAATCCGAGAGAAAGCAGAGAGAGAGATGACATGGAGGATGGCATGAAAAGCAGAGAGGGATGACATGAAAATCCGAGAGAGAGATGACATGGAGGATGGCATGAAAAGCAGAGAGAGAGATGACATGAAAAGCAGGGAGAAAGCAGAGAGAGATGACATGAAAATCCGAGAGAGAGAAAAATGGAGGATGGCATGAAAAGCAGAGAGAGAGATGACATGAAAAGCAGGGAGAAAGCAGAGAGAGATGACATGAAAAGCAGAGAGAAAGCAGAGAGAGATGACATGAAAATCCGAGAGAAAGCAGAGAGAGAGATGACATGGAGGATGGCATGAAAAGCAGAGAGAGATGACATGGAGGATGGCATGAAAAGCAGAGGGAGATGACATGGAGGATGGCATGAAAAGCAGAGAGAGAGATGACATGAAAAGCAGAGAGAGATGACATGGATGGCATGAAAAGCAGAGAGAGAGATGACATGGAGGATGGCATGAAAAGCAGAGAGAGATGACATGGAGGATGGCATGAAAAGCAGAGAGAGAGATGACATGGAGGATGGCATGAAAAGCAGAGAGAGATGACATGGAGGATGGCATGAAAAGCAGAGGGAGATGACATGAAGGATGGCAGAGAGAAAGACAGAGAGAGATGAAAATGGAGGAAAGCATGAAAATGACATGAGAGAGATGAAAAGCATGAGAGGATGACATGAAAAGCAGAGAGAGAGATGACATGGAGGATGGCATGAAAAGCAGAGAGAGATGACATGACATGAAAAGCAGAGAGAGATGAGATGACATGAAAAGCAGAGAGAAAGAGGGAGGATGGCATGAAAAGCAAGCAGAGAGAGATGACATGGAGGATGGCATGAAAAGCAGAGAGAGAGATGACATGGAGGATGGCATGAAAAGCAGAGAGAGATGACATGGAGGATGGCATGAGAAAAGCAGAGAGAGATGACATGGAGGATGGCATGAAAAGCAGAGAGAGAGATGACATGGAGGATGGCATGAAAAGCAGAGAGATGACATGGAGGATGGCATGAAAAGCAGAGAGAGATGACATGAGGATGGCATGAAAAGCAGATGACATGGAGGATGGCATGAAAAGCAGAGGATGAGATGACATGGTGGATGGCATGAAAAGCAGAGAGAGATGACATGGTGGATGGCATGAAAAGCAGAGAGAGATGACATGGAGGATGGCATGAAAAGCAGAGGGAGATGACATGGAGGATGGCATGAAAAGCAGAGAGAGAGATGACATGAAAAGCAGAGAGATGACATGGATGGCATGAAAAGCAGAGAGAGAGATGACATGGAGGATGGCATGAAAAGCAGAGAGAGATGACATGGTGGATGGCATGAAAAGCAGAGAGAGATGACATGGAGGATGGTATGAAAAGCAGAGAGAGATGACATGGAGGATGGCATGAAAAGCAGAGGGAGATGACATGGAGGATGGCATGAAAAGAAAAGCAGAGAGAGATGACATGAAAAGCAGAGAGATGACATGGAGGATGGCATGAAAAGCAGAGAGAGATGACATGGAGGATGGCATGAAAAGCAGAGAGAGAGATGACATGAAAATCAGGGAGAAAGCAGAGAGAGATGGCATGAAAAGCAGGGAG
Organism: Oncorhynchus keta; assembly: GCF_023373465.1. Classification (NCBI taxonomy): domain Eukaryota; kingdom Metazoa; phylum Chordata; class Actinopteri; order Salmoniformes; family Salmonidae; genus Oncorhynchus; species Oncorhynchus keta. Next base: position 15,642,393 of record NC_068429.1, read on the forward strand.
AAAGCAGAGAGAGATGACATGAAAAGCAGAGAGAGATGACATGGAGGATGGCAGGAAAAGCAGAGAGAGATGACATGGAGGATGGCATGAAAAGCAGAGGGAGATGACATGGAGGATGGCATGAAAAGCAGAGAGAGATGACATGAAAAGCAGAGAGAGATGACATGGAGGATGGCATGAAAAGCAGAGAGAGATGACATGGAGGATGGCATGAAAAGCAGAGAGAGAGATGACATGAAAAGCAGGGAGAAAGCAGAGAGATGACATGAAAAGCAGAGAGAAAGCAGAGCGAGATGACATGAAAATCCGAGAAAGCAGAGAGAGAGATGACATGGAGGATGGCATGAAAAGCAGAGAGAGATGACATGGTGGATGGCATGAAAAGCAGAGAGAGATGACATGGAGGATGGCATGAAAAGCAGAGAGAGATGACATGGAGGATGGCATGACAAGCAGAGAGAGATGACATGAAAATCAGAGAGAAAGGAGAGAGAGATGACATGAAAAGCAGAGAGAGAGATGACATGAAAAGCAGGGAGAAAGCAGAGAGAGATGACATGAAAAGCAGAGAGAAAGCAGAGAGAGATGACATGAAAATCCGAGAGAAAGCAGAGAGAGAGATGACATGGAGGATGGCATGAAAAGCAGAGAGAGATGACATGGAGGATGGCATGAAAAGCAGAGAGAGATGACATGAAAATCCGAGAGAAAGCAGAGAGAGAGATGACATGGAGGATGGCATGAAAAGCAGAGAGAGATGACATGGAGGATGGCATGAAAAGCAGAGAGATGACATGGAGGATGGCATGAAAAGCAGAGAGAGATGACATGGAGGATGGCATGAAAAGCAGAGAGAGATGACATGGAGGATGGCATGAAAAGCAGAGAGAGAGATGACATGGAGGATGGCATGAAAAGCAGAGAGAGATGACATGGAGGATGGCATGAAAAGCAGAGGGAGATGACATGGAGGATGGCATGAAAAGCAGAGAGAGAGATGACATGAAAAGCAGAGAGAGATGACATGGAGGATGGCAGGAAAAGCAGAGAGAGATGACATGGAGGATGGCATGAAAAGCAGAGGGAGATGACATGGAGGATGGCATGAAAAGCAGAGAGAGAGATGACATGGAGGATGGCATGAAAAGCAGAGAGAGATGACATGGAGGATGGCATGAAAAGCAGAGAGAGAGATGACATGGAGGATGGCATGAAAAGCAGAGAGAGATGACATGGAGGATGGCATGAAAAGCAGAGGGAGATGACATGGAGGATGGCATGAAAAGCAGAGAGAGATGACATGGAGGATGGCATGAAAAGCAGAGAGAGAGATGACATGGAGGATGGCATGAAAAGCAGAGAGAGAGATGACATGGAGGATGGCATGAAAAGCAGAGAGAGATGACATGGTGGATGGCATGAAAAGCAGAGAGAGATGACATGGTGGATGGCATGAAAAGCAGAGAGAGATGACATGGAGGATGGCATGAAAAGCAGAGGAGATGACATGGAGGATGGCATGAAAAGCAGAGAGAGATGACATGAAAAGCAGAGAGAGATGACATGGATGGCATGAAAAGCAGAGAGAGAGATGACATGGAGGATGGCATGAAAAGCAGAGAGAGATGACATGGTGGATGGCATGAAAAGCAGAGAGAGATGACATGGAGGATGGTATGAAAAGCAGAGAGAGATGACATGGAGGATGGCATGAAAAGCAGAGGGAGATGACATGGAGGATGGCATGAAAAGCAGAGAGAGAGATGACATGAAAAGCAGAGAGGGCTGGCATGAAAAGCAGAGAGAGATGACATGGAGGATGGCATGAAAAGCAGAGAGAGAGATGACATGAAAATCAGGGAGAAAGCAGAGAGAGATGACATGAAAAGCAGAGAGAGATGACATGAAAAGCAGAGAGAGATGACATGGAGGATGGCATGAAAAGCAGAGGGAGATGACATGGAGGATGGCATGAAAAGCAGAGAGAGAGATGACATGAAAAGCAGAGAGAGATGACATGGAGGATGGCATGAAAAGCAGAGAGAGATGACATGGAGGATGGCATGAAAAGCAGAGAGAGAGATGACATGAAACGCAGGGAGAAAGCAGAGAGAGATGACATGAAAAGCAGAGAGAAAGCAGAGCGAGATGACATGAAAATCCGAGAGAAAGCAGAGAGAGAGATGACATGGAGGATGGCATGAAAAGCAGAGAGAGATGACATGGTGGATGGCATGAAAAGCAGAGAGAGATGACATGGAGGATGGCATGAAAAGCAGAGAGAGATGACATGGAGGATGGCATGACAAGCAGAGAGAGATGACATGAAAATCAGAGAGAAAGGAAAGAGAGATGACATGAAAAGCAGAGAGAGAGATGACATGAAAAGCAGAGAGAGAGATGACATGAAAAGCAGAGAGAGAGATGACATGGAGGATGGCATGAAAAGCAGAGAGATAGATGACATGAAAACCAGGGAGAACGCAGAGAGAGATGACATGAAAAGCAGAGAGATAGATGACATGAAAAGCAGAGAGAGATGACATGGAGGATGGCATGAAAAGCAGAGAGAGATGACATGGAGGATGGCATGAAAAGCAGAGAGAGAGATGACATGAAAAGCAGGGAGAAAGCAGAGAGAGATGACATGAAAAGCAGAGAGAAAGCAGAGAGAGATGACATGAAAATCCGAGAGAAAGCAGAGCGAGAGATGACATGGAGGATGGCATGAAAAGCAGAGAGAGATGACATGGAGGATGGCATGAAAAGCAGAGAGATGACATGGAGGATGGCATGAAAAGCAGAGAGAGATGACATGGTGGATGACATGAAAAGCAGAGAGAGATGACATGGAGGATGGCATGAAAAGCAGAGAGAGATGACATGGTGGATGGCATGAAAAGCAGAGAGAGAGATGACATGGAGGATGGCATGAAAAGCAGAGAGAGATGACATGGAGGATGGCATGAAAAGCAGAGAGAGATGACATGGAGGATGGCATGAAAAGCAGAGAGAGATGACATGGAGGATGGCATGAAAAGCAGAGAGAGAGATGACATGGAGGATGGCATGAAAAGCAGAGAGAGATGACATGGAGGATGGCATGAAAAGCAGAGAGAGATGACATGGTGGATGGCATGAAAAGCAGAGAGAGATGACATGGTGGATGGCATGAAAAGCAGAGAGAGATGACATGGTGGATGGCATGAAAAGCAGAGAGAGATGACATGGAGGATGGCATGAAAAGCAGAGGAGATGACATGGAGGATGGCATGAAAAGCAGAGAGAGATGACATGGAGGATGGCATGAAAAGCAGAGAGAGATGACATGGTGGATGGCATGAAAAGCAGAGAGAGATGACATGGAGGATGGCATGAAAAGCAGAGAGAGATGACATGGAGGATGGCATGAAAAGCAGAGAGAGATGACATGGAGGATGGCATGAAAAGCAGAGAGAGATGACATGGAGGATGGCATGAAAAGCAGAGAGAGATGACATGGAGGATGGCATGAAAAGCAGAGAGAGAGATGACATGGAGGATGGCATGAAAAGCAGAGAGAGATGACATGGAGGATGGCATGAAAAGCAGAGAGAGATGACATGGAGGATGGCATGAAAAGCAGAGAGAGATGACATGGAGGATGGCATGAAAAGCAGAGGGAGATGACATGGAGGATGGCATGAAAAGCAGAGAGAGAGATGACATGAAAAGCAGAGAGAGATGACATGGAGGATGGCATGAAAAGCAGAGAGAGAGATGACATGGAGGATGGCATGAAAAGCAGAGAGAGATGACATGAAAATCAGAGAGAAAGGAGAGAGAGATGACATGAAAAGCAGAGAGAGAGATGACATGAAAAGCAGAGAGAGAGATGACATGAAAAGCAGAGAGAGAGATGACATGGAGGATGGCATGAAAAGCAGAGAGATAGATGACATGAAAACCAGGGAGAACGCAGAGAGAGATGACATGAAAAGCAGAGAGATAGATGACATGAAAAGCAGAGAGAGATGACATGGAGGATGGCATGAAAAGCAGAGAGAGATGACATGGAGGATGGCATGAAAAGCAGAGAGAGAGATGACATGAAAAGCAGGGAGAAAGCAGAGAGAGATGACATGAAAAGCAGAGAGAAAGCAGAGAGCGATGACATGAAAATCCGAGAGAAAGCAGAGAGAGAGATGACATGAGGGTGGCATGAAAAGCAGAAAGAGATGACATGGAGGATGGCATGAAAAGCAGAGAGAGAGATGACATGGAGGATGGCATGAAAAGCAGAGAGAGATGACATGGAGGATGGCATGAAAAGCAGAGGGAGAGATGACATGGAGGATGGCATGAAAAGCAGAGAGAGAGATGACATGGAGGATGGCATGAAAAGCAGAGAGAGATGACATGGAGGATGGCATGAAAAGCAGAGAGAGAGATGACATGGAGGAAGGCATGAAAAGCAGAGAGAGATGACATGGAGGATGGCATGAAAAGCAGAGAGAGATGACATGGAGGATGGCATGAAAAGCAGAGAGAGAGATGACATGGAGGATGGCATGAAAAGCAGAGAGAGATGACATGGTGGATGGCATGAAAAGCAGAGAGAGATGACATGGAGGATGGCATGAAAAGCAGAGAGAGATGACATGGTGGATGGCATGAAAAGCAGAGAGAGATGACATGGTGGATGGCATGAAAAGCAGAGAGAGATGACATGGAGGATGGCATGAAAAGCAGAGGGAGATGACATGGAGGATGGCATGAAAAGCAGAGAGAGATGACATGGAGGATGGCATGAAAAGCAGAGAGAGATGACATGGAGGATGGCATGAAAAGCAGAGAGAGATGACATGGAGGATGGCATGAAAAGCAGAGAGAGATGACATGGAGGATGGCATGAAAAGCAGAGGGAGATGACATGGAGGATGGCATGAAAAGCAGAGAGAGATGACATGGAGGATGGCATGAAAAGCAGAGAGAGAGATGACATGGAGGATGGCATGAAAAGCAGAGAGAGAGATGACATGGAGGATGGCATGAAAAGCAGAGGGAGATGACATGGAGGATGGCATGAAAAGCAGAGAGAGATGACATGGAGGATGGCATGAAAAGCAGAGAGAGATGACATGGAGGATGGCATGAAAAGCAGAGGGAGATGACATGGAGGATGGCATGAAAAGCAGAGAGAGAGATGACATGAAAAGCAGAGAGAGATGACATGGAGGATGGCATGAAAAGCAGAGAGAGAGATGACATGGAGGATGGCATGAAAAGCAGAGAGAGATGACATGGTGGATGGCATGAAAAGCAGAGAGAGATGACATGGAGGATGGCATGAAAAGCAGAGAGAGATGACATGGAGGATGGCATGAAAAGCAGAGGGAGATGACATGGAGGATGGCATGAAAAGCAGAGAGAGAGATGACATGAAAAGCAGAGAGAGATGACATGGAGGATGGCATGATAAGCAGAGGGAGATGACATGGAGGATGGCCTGAACAGCAGAGAGAGAGAGATGACATGAAAAGCAGAGAGATGACATGAAAAGCAGAGAGAGATTACATGAAAATCGGAGAGAAAGCAGAGAGAGATGACATGAAAAGCAGAGAGATGACATGGAGGATGGCCTGAACAGCAGAGAGATAGATGACATGGAGGATGGCATGAAAAGCAGAGGGAGATGACATGGAGGATGGCATGAAAAGCAGAGAGAGAGATGACATGAAAAGCAGAGAGAGATGACATGGAGGATGGCATGAAAAGCAGAGAGAGATGACATGGAGGATGGCATGAAAAGCAGATAGAGAGATGACATGAAAAGCAGGGAGAAAGCAGAGAGAGATGACATGAAAAGCAGAGAGAAAGCAGAGCGAGATGACATGAAAATCCGAGAGAAAGCAGAGAGAGAGATGACATGGAGGATGGCATGAAAAGCAGAGAGAGATGACATGGTGGATGGCATGAAAAGCAGAGAGAGATGACATGGAGGATGGCATGAAAAGCAGAGAGAGATGACATGGAGGATGGCATGAAAAGCAGAGAGATAGATGACATGAAAACCAGGGAGAAAGCAGAGAGAGATGACATGAAAAGCAGGAGAAAGCAGAGAGATAGATGACATGAAAAGCAGGGAGGAAGCAGAGAGAGATGACATGAAAAGCAGAGAGAGAGATGACATGAAAAGCAGAGAGAGAGATGACATGAAAAGCAGAGAGAGAGATGACATGAAAAGCAGAGAGAGAGATGACATGGAGGATGGCATGAAAAGCAGAGAGATAGATGACATGAAAACCAGGGAGAAAGCAGAGAGAGATGACATGAAAAGCAGAGAGATAGATGACATGAAAACCAGGGAGAAAGCAGAGAGAGATGACATGAAAAACAGAGAGATAGATGACATGAAGAGCAGGGAGAAAGCAGAGAGATAGATGACATGAAAAGCAGGGAGAAAGCAGAGAGAGATGACATGAAAAGCAGAGAGAAAGCAGAGAGATAGATGACATGAAAAGCAGGGAGAAAGCAGAGAGAGAGATGACATGTAAAGCAGGGAGATAGATTACATGAAAAGCAGGGAGAAAGCAGAGAGAGAGATGACATGAAAAGCAGAGAGATAGATGACATGAAAAGCAGAGAGATAGATGACATGAAAAGCAGGGAGAAAGCAGAGATAGATGACATGAAAAGCAGAGAGAGAGATGACATGAAAAGCAGGGAGAAAGCAGAGAGATAGATGACATGAAAAGCAGAGACATAGATGACATGAAAAGCAGAGATAGATGACATGAAAAGCAGAGAGAGAGATGACATGAAAAGCAGGGAGAAAGCAGAGAGATAGATGACATGAAAAGCAGGGAGAAAGCAGAGAGAGATGACATGAAAAGCAGAGAGAGAGATGACATGAAAAGCAGAGAGATAGATGACATGAAAAGCAGAGAGATAGATGACATGAAAAGCAGGGAGAAAGCAGAGAGAGAGATGACATGAAAAGCAGGGAGAAAGCAGAGAGAGAGATGACATGAAAAGCAGAGAGATAGATGACATGAAAAGCAGAGAGAGATGACATGAAAAGCAGAGAGAGAGATGACATGAAAAGCAGAGAGAGATGACATGAAAAGCAGAGAGAAAGCAGAGAGAGAGATGACATGAAAAGCAGGGAGAAAGCAGAGAGAGAGATGACATGAAAAGCAGGGAGAAAGCAGAGAGAGAGATGACATGAAAAGCAGAGAGAAAGCAGGGAGATCGGTGACATGAAAAGCAGAGAGAAAGCAGAGAGAGAGATGACATGTAAAGCAGGGAGAAAGCAGAGAGAGAGATGAAATGTTCTGACAGACAGAGGATGAGTATAGGGGAGGTCAAAAAATGAAGACTGAGTGAGAGCCAGAGAGCCTTACAAGAGCGAGAGATGACAGTGCATTCATCTTAAGATAGTTTTTTGGTGAGTGATAGCTAGAGGGACAGAAGGAGGGACAGAGAGACAAAGAGGGAAATATATATAAATGAAAGAGAGAGAGAGAGGTGACAGATGTAGTCCAAGCACCCCCATCTTGGCCCTGTAGATTAGACAGGCTGGAGTCATTGTTTTTTTAAAGCCGTGTCAGGAAGTGTTCCAGCAGGCAAGACGCCATAGAATAGAAAACAAGCGTCCCTCTGTCCTCACTGAACTCTGCTGAGACGCTCACTCAGACACACACAGTCACACATGCTCCTATTGCCATGTTTTCTGGTTCGAATCCCTGAGCCGACCAGGCGAACAATCTGTCTGTGCCCTTCAGCAAGGCTCTTAACCCAAATTGCTCCTGTAAGTCGCTCTGGATAAGAGCGTCTGCTAAATGACTCAAATGTACATTTTATGGATCAATGCTCTCTCACCCTTTCACTCTCACTCATCTGCTCCACTTTAAAATCACTCCCTTTGAAATTGACCCACTTTGTAGTAAATGGCTGTCATGGATGCCTCTAAAGAAAATAGCTTAGAGGTGCAGTATTTTGCTGTTCACAATAAGGGGATTCATGTCATTGTTCTCTCTGTGGTGTATAGAATTAGAATGAATAAGAAGGGACACATCGCCCTCTAGTGGTTGTTTGGGGAATCAATCTGACTCGCAAAATGCTCACAGCTCACTCTAGTGGTGATATGCAACTTTACAGCTTAATTTGACTGTAATTACAATGCAATTATATGACAATTGTGCATTTATTAAACTGGGAACAGCAGCCAGCTGTAGATAGCTCATTTATATAAGCAGTGTCCACAGAGGGAGATGCAGATATTCAATTATTGATTTCCATATACTTTTTTCCCCCTGATGAAAAATGTATGTTACTCATTATTTAACCACTAGCAAAGTCATGCATGCACACGTACACACACACACACACACACACACACACACACACACACACACACACACACACACACACACACACACACACGTACACACACGTACACACACACACACACGTACACACACGTACACACACACACGTACACACACACACACACACACACACACACACACGCACACACGTACACACGTACACACGTACACACACACACACGTACACACACACACACACACACACATAACATCGACGAGCTAACCACCTCCGTCATCGGCTTAATTAGAAAATGCATCAGTGACGTTGTACCCACCCACGGTGAGGGTTCGCTGCTTCCCCAACCAAAAGTCCTGGATTAAAACCAAGGTTGGCACTAAACTAAAGGACAAGGCTACCCCATACAGAGCTATCGTAGACAACCGTGGGGCTATGGCCCGAGGACAGGAATAAGTACAAGAAGTACCGCTATGACCTCCACAGAGTCCTCAAACGAGCAAAAAGACAATATAGGAATAAGGTGGATTCATACTACACAGGCTCCGACGCCACCCGCATGTGTCAGGGGCTACAGTCCATTACGGATTACAAAGGAAGACCCAACCGTGATCTACCCAACGATGTCTCTCTACCAGACCAACTCCATGCATTTTATGTACGCTTTGACATCGATCCGGGTGCGAGTGCTGTCACTGACCCGGGTGTGAGTGCTGTCACCGACCCAGAGGACTAATCTCGCTCTCCAAGGCCGACGTGAGAAGAGTCTTTAATCAGGTCAACAGCTGCAAGGCCGCGGGCCCGTCGGTATTCCAGGGCAACGTTCTCTGCATGTGCAGAACAGCTGGCAGGCATGTTCACGGTCATTTTCAACCTCTCCTTGTCCCAGTATATAATCCCCACGTTTTAAGATGACCACAATGATCCCTGTTACTGAGATCTCTTAAGGATTCATGCCACAATGATTACCACCCTGTTGCACTCACTTCTGTGAAGTGCTAATGAAGTGCTTTGAGAGGCTGGTTACACACATTAACTCCACCATTCCAGCTACCCTAGACCCACTCCATTTTGCATACTGCCCCAACAGACCCATAGACCCAATCTCAATTGCTCCCCACACTGCCCTCACCCACATAGGTAAGAGGAATAACTACAGTGCATTCGGAAAGTATTCAGAACCTTGATTTTTTTCCACGTATCATCCTTATTCTAAAATTGATTTAAATAGTTTTTTTTACCACTCATCAATCTACACACAATACCACATAATGACAAAGCAACATTTTTTTTTTTAGAAATTACAAACAAAAAACGGAAATATCACATTTATTCAAGTATTCAGACCCTTTACTCAGTACTTTGTTGAAGCACCTTTGGCAGCGATTACAGCCTCAAGTCTTCTTGGGTATGACACTACAAGCTTGGCACACCTGTATTTGGGAAGTTTCTCCTACTCTTCTCTGCAGATTCTCTCAAGCTCTGTCAAGTTGGATGGGGAGTATTGCTGCACAGCTATTTTCCAGTCTCTCCAGAGATGTTCGATCGTGTTCTAGTCAGGGCTCTGGCTGGGCCACTCAAGGATGTTCAGAGACTTGTCCCGAAGCCACACCTGCGTTGTCGTGGCTGTGTGCTTAGGGTTTGTTGTCCTGTTGGAAAGTGAACCTTCGCCCCAGTCTGAGGTCCTGAGTGCTCTGGAGCAGGTTTTCATCAAGCATCTCTCTGTACTTTTGCTCCATTCATATTTCCCTCGATTCTGACTAGTCTCCCAGTCCCTGCTGCTGAAAAATATCCCCACAGCATGATGCTGCCACCACCATGATTTACTGTAGGGATGGTGCCAGGTTTCCTCCAGATGTGATGCTTGGCATTCAGGGCAAAGAGTTCAATCTTTCATCAGACCAGAGAATCTTGTTTCTCATGGTCTGAGATTCCTTTAGGTGCCTTTTGGTAAACTCCAAGCGGGCTGTCATGTGCCTTTTACTCAGGAGAGGCTTCTGTCTGGCCACTCTACCATAAAGGCCTGATTGTTGGAGTGCTGCAGAGATGGTTGTCCTTCTGGAAGTTTCTCCCATCTCCACAGAGGAGCTCTGTCAGAGTAACCATCGGGTTCTTTGTCACCTCCCTGACCATGGCCCTTCACCCCCGATTGCTCAGTTTGGCCGGGCGGCCAGCTCTAGGAAGAGTCTTAGTGGTTCCAAACTTTTTCCATTTAAGAATGTTCTTGGGGACCGTCAATGCTGCAGACATTTTTTGATACCCTTCCCCAGATCTGTGCCTCAACACAATCCTGTCTCGGAGATCTACAGACAATTCCCTCGACATCATGGCTTGGTTTTTGCTCTGACATGCACTGTCAACTGTGGACCTTATATAGATGTGTGTGTGCCTTTTCCAAATCATGTCCAATATATTGTATTTACCACAGGTGGACTCCAATCTAGTTGTAGAAACATCTCAAGGTTGATCAATGGAAACAGGATGCAGCATAGCTCAATTTCGAGTCTCATAGCAAAGGGTCTGAATACTTATGTAAGTAAGGTATTTCTAAAAACCTGTTTTCACTTTGTCATTATGGGGTATTGTGTGTAGATTGATGAGGGGGGGGAATTATTTAATACATTTCAGAATAAAGCTGTAACGTAACAAAATGTGGAAAAAGTCAAGGTGTCTGAATACTTTCCGAATGCACTGTATGTGAGAATGTTGTTCATTGACTACAGCTCAGTGTTTAACACCATTATCCCCTCCAAGCCCGTCACCAAGCTTAGGACTCTGGGTCTGAACACATACCTCTGCAACTGGATCCTGGACTTGACGTGCCGACTCCAGGTGGTAAGGGTAGGCAACATCACCTCCACCACACTGACCCTTAACACAGGAGCCCCACAGGGGTGTGTGCTTAGTCCCCTCCTGTACTCCCTGTTCACCTACGACTTCAACGGATGACTTCAACGCCATTATCAAGTTCACTGATGACATGACGGTGGTAGGCCTGAGCACCGGCGACAATGAGTCAGCCTACAGGGAGGAGATCAGTGTGGTGCCAGAGCAACAACCTCTCCCTCAACGTCAGCAGGACCAAGGAGCTGATCGTGGACTATAGGAAATGGGGGGGGTGAGCACACCCCAATCCACATCGACGGGGCGGCAGTGGAGCAGGTCGACAGCTTCAAGTTCCTCGGTGTCCAAATCACTAAAGACTTAAAATGTCCAAACACACACGTAAAGTCATGTAGAAGGAGCTACTGCGCCCCTTCCACTCAGGAGGATGAAAAGGTTTGGCACGGACCCTCAAATCCTGAATGTTCTACAGCTGTACCATTGAGAGCATATTGACTGACTGCATCACTGCTTGGTATGGCAATAGCACCGCCCTCGATCGCATGGCGCTACGTACATCACTGAGAATGAGCTTCCTGCCATTCAGGACCTCTATATCAGGCGGTGTGAAAAGAAGGCCCGGAAAATCGCCAAAGACCCCAACCACCCAGGCCGTAAACTATTTTCTCTGCTGCCTCACGGCATAAGGTGTGTCAGGTCTGACCCCAACAGGCTCCTGAACAGCTTCTATCCCCAAGCAATACAACTGATAAATAACAAACAAAATAACTACACAGACCGAGTTTACCTCGTATCTTTATTGACCTTTTTATTTCAGTCTCTCTGGACACACACAGGGCCCTACACACACACACACACACACACACACACACACACACACACACACACACACACACACACACACACACACACACACACACACACACACACACACACACACACACACACACACACACACACACACACACACACACACACACACACACACACTTTTCACTCCAACACACACAAACACTCACTCCATCATCTGCTCTCACACATAATATGCACATACATTTATACTGACTCTACACACCCGCACACCCGCTCACCTGTAAGCTGCTGCTACTCTGTTTATCTTCTATCCAGTTGCCTAGTCACCCCTGTACATATCTACCTCCATCACCCCAGTATCCCTGTCCCCTTACCCCAATACATAACTACCTCCATCACCCCAGTATCCCTGTCCCCTTACCCCTATACATATCTACCTCCATCACCCCAGTGTCCCTTTCCCCTTACCCCTATACATATCTACCTCCATCACTCCAGTATCCCTGTCACCTTACCCCTATACATATCTACCGCCATCACCCCAGTATCCCTGTCACCTTACCCCTATACATATCTACCCCCATCACCCCAGTATCCCTGTCACCTTACCCCTATACATATCTACCCCCATACTCCAGTATCCCTGTCCCCTTACCCCTATACATATCTACCCCCATCACCCCAGTATCCCTGTCACCTTAACCCTATACATAACTACCTCCATCACCCCAGTATCCCTGTCACCTTACCCCTATACATATCTACCCCCATCACCCCAGTATCCCTGTCACCTTACCCCTATACATATCTACCCCCATCACCCCAGTATCCCTGTCACCTTACCCCTATACATATCTACCCCCATACTCCAGTATCCCTGTCATCTTACCCCTATACATATCTACCCCCATACTCCAGTATCCCTGTCCCCTTACCCCTATACATATCTACCTCCATCACGCCAGTATCCCTGTCACCTTAACCCTATACATATATATCTCCATCACCCCAGTATCCCTGTCCCCTTACCCCTATACATATCTACCTCCATCACCCCAGTATCCCTGTCCCCTTAACCCTATACATATCTACCTCCATCACCCCAGTGTCCCTGTCCCCTTACCCCTATACATATCTACCTCCATCACCCCAGTATCCCTGTCACCTTACCCCTATACATATCTACCTCCATCACCCCAGTATCCCTGTCCCCTTAACCCTATACATATCTACCTCCATCACCCCAGTGTCCCTGTCCCCTTACCCCTATACATATATATCTCCATCACCCCAGTATCCCTGTCCCCTTAACCCTATACATATCTACCTCCATCACCCCAGTGTCCCTGTCCCCTTACCCCTATACATATCTACCCCCATACTCCAGTATCCCTGTCACCTTACCCCTATACATATCTACCCCCATACTCCAGTATCCCTGTCATCTTACCCCTATACATATCTACCCCCATACTCCAGTATCCCTGTCCCCTTACCCCTATACATATCTACCTCCATCACCCCAGTATCCCTGTCATCTTACCCCTATACATATCTACCCCCATACTCCAGTATCCCTGTCCCCTTACCCCTATACATATCTACCTCCATCACTCCAGTATCCCTGCACATGTAAATATGGTATTAGAACTGACTTTTTAAAATATTACCGATATATAGTATGTTTACTTACTTACCGGTACTTTATTGTGTATTTCAAATGTCTTATTCTTATTTCTCGTGTGATTTTTTTTTTTCTCCTAGTAATATATTGTTCTTGATTATTGCATTGTTGGGTTTTGATTTCACAGTACTTGTGCACGTGACATTAAAACTTGAAACACATGCTAACACCAGTCTCTGCCTGCCTGTTTGTTTATTTCAGAGTGTGATGCAGGGGACCATTCCCTACCTGGGCACTTTCCTTACAGACCTAGTCATGATGGACACAGCCATGAAGGACTACCTGGATGTGAGTGGCACACACACACACTCACACAAACATACACTCACACATCCCCTCTTTCCTCAAAATTACACACAACCCAATTTCTGTTCTGAATAACATATTTTCTTGTTTACAGGGAGGGCTGATCAATTTTGAGAAGAGGAGGAAGGTGAGAAAAGCAATATGAATTTCAAGTGTGATGATGATTATGGTGATTACAATGATGATGAAGATGTGAGTGCATATTGATCATTTTCTTTCCTCTGGTTGTATAGGAGTTTGAGGTGATTGCCCAGATCAAGCTTCTGCAGCTGGCCTGCAACAACTATAACTTCACCCGAAACAAGCGTTTCCGAGAGTGGTTCTCCGGTGTGGACAAACTCACAGAGGCTGAGAGGTAAGAGAGAGAACAGATAGTATTCTGTTACAAATACATGAAAGAGTATTTTCACACTGCACCAGAAATAGATTGCTGTGGGTGTGAGGAACAGTAGGGGGGGAAGAGAGGGAGACTTTGAAAAAAAGGAGGAGTAATGAAAGACCGGAACACACAAACACATGCTCTTCTTTGTGTGTTTTTTTCCACAGCTACAGCCAGTCATGTGAGATCGAGCCATTGTCAGAGTCAGCCTCCAACACTCTCAAGAAGAAGAACACAGGAATCATCAAACGCTGGAGCGAGTAAGTCAATAAATATTATTGCAGGAAGTTATTTCTGTTCAATAGGTGCTATATATGATTTACAGTCTATTTGTGTCAATGTGTTTTAACTCATTATTCACGCTCTTCTTTTCTCCCACTCTTGCTCTCAACCTGCATTTTCTCTTCCATCTCTCCCCTCTCTCTGTCTCTCTCCGTCCCTCTTCCTCCCATCTCTCCCCTCTCTCTGTCTCTCTCCGTCCCTCTCTCCCTCCCATCTCTCCCCTCTCTCTGTCTCTCTCCGTCCCTCTCTGTCTCTCTCTGTCTCTCTCTGTCTCTCTCTCCCTCCCATCTCTCCCCTCTCTCTGTCTCTCTCTGTCTCTCTCTCCCTCCCATCTCTCCCCTCTCTCTGTCTCTCTCCGTCCCTCTCTCCCTCCCATCTCTCCCTTCTCTCTGTGTCTCTCCGTCCCTCTCTCCCTCCCATCTCTCCCCTCTCTCTGTCTCTCTCCGTCCCTCTCTCCCTCCCATCTCTCCCCTCTCTCTGTCTCTCTCCGTCCCTCTCTCCCTCCGATCTCTCCCCTCTCTCTCTCTCTCCGTCCCTCTCTCCCTCCCATCTCTCCCCTCTCTCTGTCTCTCTCTGTCTCTCTCTCCCTCCCATCTCTCCCCTCTCTCTGTCTCTCTCCGTCCCTCTCTCCCTTCTCTCTGTCTCTCTCCGTCCCTCTCTCCCCCCATCTCTCCCCTCTCTCTGTCTCTCTCTGTCCCTCTCTCCCTCCCATCTCTCCCCTCTCTCTGTCTCTCTCCCCTCTCTCTGTCTCTCTCTGTCTCTCTCCTTCCCTCTCTCCCTCCCATCTCTCCCCTCTCTCTGTCTCTCTCCGTCCCTCTCTCTCCCCTCTCTCTGTCTCTCTCCCTCCCATTTCTTCACTCCCTCTCTCAGTCGCCAGCCTGCCAGCTCGGAGCCAGGCTGCAGCAGTGCGGGCAGCTCCCACTCCAAGTCCTTTGACCAGCTGCGTTACGCCCCCTGCCTGGGGGGCTCGGGTGGAGGTGGAGGGGGTGATGGAGCGGACTCCCTGAGCGTCACCTCCGCTGGCTCCAGCAGCTCCGATGTGGAGGAGATCAATATCAGCTTCATCTCCGACTCACCCGATGTCCACGAGCGAAAGGTGTGAGAGAGAGGAGATCTTCTATATATCTATTTATTTCATTTATACAGGAAAGTCGATTAAGAATATATTCTTATTTACAATGATGACCTGTCAGTGGACAGGGACGTATTACTACGAGTGTGTGTTGACATCTGTAAGCTGGAAGTTGCCCCACCATGTGTGATGGGGATGTCATATCTCTGAGTCTTGCTTTAAAGACCATGATACCTGTATGATCACTATAGCCATACTACTGTCTTAGCATAGTATAACTCTTCCATCCCACAAGAAACAGCTCATGTGAGGCCCACTGGTGACTGTAGCTCTTAATTCCTTTTCTGTAGACCTCCACGCCTTCCGTAAAACATTCCAATTCCACGTTAGGGAAGTGCGGCCCCTTGCCTGACCTGGCACCCACGGTACTATTTAATACTTCCTGTACCATCTCTCTGTTTCCCCTGTGCTAGCTTGTGGTGCAGCCATTTCACACTGCCATCAGAGGAGTGTGCTGCTTGCACTGTGTCTATCTGAGTGACGTCACCATCACATCACCCCTGTAGCCATTTTGTGAATGGGCGAGAACTGTGTGTGTGTGTGTGTGTGTGTGTGTGTGTGTGTGTGTGTGTGTGTGTGTGTGTGTGTGTGTGTGTGTGTGTGTGTGTGTGTGTGTGTGTGTGTGTGTGTGTGTGTGTGTGTGTGTGTGTGTGTGTGTGTGTGTGTGTGTGTGTTGAGTAGTTTCCGAATGTGTGCAGGTGTCGATTTATTCATGTGTCTGCTCCTTTTGATCACCGCTGCACCTTGACCTTTTTTGTTTTGACTGGTTTTATTTGTTGTGTCTTTGGTGAAGAGATCATCTTGTATCCATAGTAACAGTTCATCTTGTATCCATACTACTCAGTAGAAGTAACAGTTCACCTTGTATCCATACTACTCAGTAGAAGTAACAGTTCACCTTGTATCCATACTACTCAGTAGAAGTAACAGTTCATCTTGTATCCATAGTAACAGTTCATCTTGTATCCATACTACTCAGTAGAAGTAACGATTCATCTTGTATCCATACTACTCAGTAGAAGTAACAGTTCACCTTGTATCCATACTACTCAGTAGAAGTAACAGTTCATCTTGTATCCATACTACTCAGTAGAAGTAACAGTTCATCTTGTATCCATACTACTCAGTAGATGTAACAGTTCACCTTGTATCCATACTACTCAGTAGAAGTAACAGTTAATCTTGTATCCATACTA
The DNA here is from genome assembly GCF_023373465.1 of Oncorhynchus keta. Taxonomy (NCBI): domain Eukaryota; kingdom Metazoa; phylum Chordata; class Actinopteri; order Salmoniformes; family Salmonidae; genus Oncorhynchus; species Oncorhynchus keta. Next base: position 15,659,357 of record NC_068429.1, read on the forward strand.
CTCAGTAGAAGTAACAGTTCATCTTGTATCCATACTACTCAGTAGAAGTAACAGTTCACCTTGTATCCATACTACTCAGTAGAAGTAACAGTTAATCTTGTATCCATACTACTCAGTAGAAGTAACAGTTCATCTTGTATCCATACCACTCAGTAGAAGTAACAGTTCACCTTGTATCCATACTACTCAGTAGAAGTAACAGTTCACCTTGTATCCATACTACTCAGTAGAAGTAACAGTTAATATTGTATCCATACTACTCAGTAGAAGTAACAGTTCATCTTGTATCCATAGTAACAGTTCACCTTGTATCCATACTACTCAGTAGAAGTAACAGTTCATCTTGTATCCATACTACTCAGTAGAAGTAACAGTTCATCTTGTATCCATACTACTCAGTAGAAGTAACAGTTCACCTTGTATCCATACTACTCAGTAGAAGTAACAGTTCATCTTGTATCCATACTACTCAGTAGAAGTAACAGTTCATCTTGTATCCATACTACTCAGTAGATGTAACAGTTCACCTTGTATCCATACTACTCAGTAGAAGTAACAGTTAATCTTGTATCCATACTACTCAGTAGAAGTAACAGTTCATCTTGTATCCATACTACTCAGTAGAAGTAACAGTTCACCTTGTATCCATACTACTCAGTAGAAGTAACAGTTAATCTTGTATCCATACTACTCAGTAGAAGTAACAGTTCATCTTGTATCCATACCACTCAGTAGAAGTAACAGTTCACCTTGTATCCATACTACTCAGTAGAAGTAACAGTTCACCTTGTATCCATACTACTCAGTAGAAGTAACAGTTAATATTGTATCCATACTACTCAGTAGAAGTAACAGTTCATCTTGTATCCATAGTAACAGTTCACCTTGTATCCATACTACTCAGTAGAAGTAACAGTTCATCTTGTATCCATACTACTCAGTAGAAGTAACAGTTCACCTTGTATCCATACTACTCAGTAGAAGTAACAGTTCATCTTGTATCCATACTACTCAGTAGAAGTAACAGTTCATCTTGTATCCATACTACTCAGTAGAAGTAACAGTTCACCTTGTATCCATACTACTCAGTAGAAGTAACAGTTCACCTTGTATCCATACTACTCAGTAGAAGTAACAGTTCATCTTGTATCCATAGTAACAGTTCATCTTGTATCCATACTACTCAGTAGAAGTAACAGTTCACCTTGTATCCATACTACTCAGTAGAAGTAACAGTTCATCTTGTATCCATACTACTCAGTAGAAGTAACAGTTAATCTTGTATCCATACTACTCAGTAGAAGTAACAGTTCACCTTGTATCCATACTACTCAGTAGAAGTAACAGTTCACCTTGTATCCATACTACTCAGTAGAAGTAACAGTTCATCTTGTATCCATAGTAACAGTTCATCTTGTATCCATACTACTCAGTAGAAGTAACAGTTCATCTTGTATCCATACTACTCAGTAGAAGTAACAGTTCACCTTGTATCCATACTACTCAGTAGAAGTAACAGTTCATCTTGTATCCATACTACTCAGTAGAAGTAACAGTTCACCTTGTATCCATACTACTCAGTAGAAGTAACAGTTCATCTTGTATCCATACTACTCAGTAGAAGTAACAGTTCACCTTGTATCCATACTACTCAGTAGAAGTAACAGTTCATCTTGTATCCATACTACTCAGTAGAAGTAACAGTTCACCTTGTATCCATACTACTCAGTAGAAGTAACAGTTCACCTTGTATCCATACTACTCAGTAGAAGTAACAGTTCACCTTGTATCCATACTACTCAGTAGAAGTAACAGTTCATCTTGTATCCATAGTAACAGTTCATCTTGTATCCATACTACACAGTAGAAGTAACAGTTCATCTTGTATCCATACTACTCAGTAGAAGTAACAGTTCACCTTGTATCCATACTACTCAGTAGAAGTAACAGTTCATTTGTATCCATACTACTCAGTAGAAGTAACAGTTCACCTTGTATCCATACTACTCAGTAGAAGTAACAGTTCATCTTGTATCCATACTACTCAGTAGAAGTAACAGTTCACCTTGTATCCATAGTAACAGTTCATCTTGTATCCATAGTAACAGTTCATCTTGTATCCATAGTAACAGTTCATCTTGTATCCATAGTAACAGTTCACCTTGTATCCATACTACTCAGTAGAAGTAACAGTTCACCTTGTATCCATACTACTCAGTAGAAGTAACAGTTCTTCTTGTATCCATACTACTCAGTAGAAGTAACAGTTCATCTTGTATCCATAGTAACAGTTCATCTTGTATCCATACTACTCAGTAGAAGTAACAGTTCATCTTGTATCCATAGTAACAGTTCATCTTGTATCCATACTACTCAGTAGAAGTAACAGTTCACCTTGTATCCATACTACTCAGTAGAAGTAACAGTTCATCTTGTATCCATAGTAACAGTTCATCTTGTATCCATACTACTCAGTAGAAGTAACAGTTCACCTTGTATCCATACTACTCAGTAGAAGTAACAGTTCACCTTGTATCCATACTACTCAGTAGAAGTAACAGTTCATCTTGTATCAATAGTAACAGTTCATCTTGTATCCATACTACACAGTAGAAGTAACAGTTCATCTTGTATCCATACTACTCAGTAGAAGTAACAGTTCACCTTGTATCCATACTACTCAGTAGAAGTAACAGTTCATTTGTATCCATACTACTCAGTAGAAGTAACAGTTCACCTTGTATCCATACTACTCAGTAGAAGTAACAGTTCATCTTGTATCCATACTACTCAGTAGAAGTAACAGTTCACCTTGTATCCATAGTAACAGTTCATCTTGTATCCATAGTAACAGTTCATCTTGTATCCATAGTAACAGTTCATCTTGTATCCATAGTAACAGTTCACCTTGTATCCATACTACTCAGTAGAAGTAACAGTTCACCTTGTATCCATACTACTCAGTAGAAGTAACAGTTCTTCTTGTATCCATACTACTCAGTAGAAGTAACAGTTCATCTTGTATCCATAGTAACAGTTCATCTTGTATCCATACTACTCAGTAGAAGTAACAGTTCATCTTGTATCCATAGTAACAGTTCATCTTGTATCCATACTACTCAGTAGAAGTAACAGTTCACCTTGTATCCATACTACTCAGTAGAAGTAACAGTTCACCTTGTATCCATAGTAACAGTTCACCTTGTATCCATACTACTCAGTAGAAGTAACAGTTCACCTTGTATCCATACTACTCAGTAGAAGTAACAGTTCATCTTGTATCCATACTACTCAGTAGAAGTAACAGTTCATCTTGTATCCATACTACTCAGTAGAAGTAACAGTTCATCTTGTATCCATACTACTCAGTAGAAGTAACAGTTCATCTTGTATCCATACTACTCAGTAGAAGTAACAGTTCACCTTGTATCCATACTACTCAGTAGAAGTAACAGTTCATCTTGTATCCATACTACTCAGTAGAAGTAACAGTTCATCTTGTATCCATACTACTCAGTAGAAGTAACAGTTCATCTTGTATCCATACTACTCAGTAGAAGTAACAGTTCACCTTGTATCCATACTACTCAGTAGAAGTAACAGTTCACTTTGTATCCATACTACTCAGTAGAAGTAACAGTTCATCTTGTATCCATACTACTCAGTAGAAGTAACAGTTCACCTTGTATCCATACTACTCAGTAGAAGTAACAGTTCATCTTGTATCCATAGTAACAGTTCATCTTGTATCCATACTACTCAGTAGAAGTAACAGTTCACCTTGTATCCATACTACTCAGTAGAAGTAACAGTTCATCTTGTATCCATACTACTCAGTAGAAGTAACAGTTCATCTTGTATCCATAGTAACAGTTCATCTTGTATCCATACTACTCAGTAGAAGTAACAGTTCACCTTGTATCCATACTACTCAGTAGAAGTAACAGTTCACCTTGTATCCATAGTAACAGTTCACCTTGTATCCATACTACTCAGTAGAAGTAACAGTTCACCTTGTATCCATACTACTCAGTAGAAGTAACAGTTCATCTTGTATCCATAGTAACAGTTCACCTTGTATCCATACTACTCAGTAGAAGTAACAGTTCACCTTCTATCCATAGTAACAGTTCACCTGGTTGCACATTCTTCTGTCCACATATTTCATTGTGTTTTCTACATTTTATGTGCATGTCATATTAGTAGCAAGCACTCTTGGGGATCCCATTAGAGAAAAAAACACCAGCCTCAATTTCAGTGTTCCCAAATATTTGTCTTAATTCACTGGAATTCATTCAATAGATCCCAGTCATGTTAAATGATCATGTTTAATATGCATTGCTTAACTTGATTGCATCTCAATATTCTTAAATGGCACTGTGATCTAACCTGTGCTACCCCCTTCTCTCTCTGTCTCTCTCCAGTTCTGGGAGTCTACCTCTCTGTCCTCCTTGGATGCCTCTGGTCTGGGCTCTGGCTCGGGCTCCAGCAGCGCCTCCTCCTCCTCCATGTCCTCCACGCCCGTGGTAGGGGCCGGCTCCCGCTCACACAAGCGCTCCGTGTCGGGCGTGTCCAGCTACTCGTCGCTGTCACTGCCCCTCTACAACCAGCAGGTGGATGACTGCTGCATCATCCGCGTCAGCCTGGACGTGGACAACGGCAACATGTACAAGAGCATCCTGGTGAGCTGCTGCGTCCGTTTTGATTATGATAGATTAGACAAGAGAATTTCCTTGCCAGTGTGTTTTAGTGGTTGTGAGGTCTGGTTGAGTCAAATTTCTTGTGGTCATCACATGATCTCCAGGTGACCAGTCAGGACAAGACGCCGGCGGTGGTCAGGAAGGCCATGGTGAAACACAACCTGGACCGGGAGAGAGCGGAGGATTACGAACTGCTGCAGAAGATCTCTGAGGAGAAAGGTCAGTCAGCTGTTTGTCACGTTCACTCAGGACTTACAGTAGAACCTGGAAGATACAAACCTCAAGGTTCATGCATTTTGAACTATATTTCACACAAACATTTCAGTTTTCCCCACACCCTCCATTCTGTACCTGTTCGTATCTCTGGTCACTGTCATTTTTAGAAATACCTGCACACGCCTTGTCTAACAATCTCTCCTTCCAACTTTTCTAACAGATTTTGACATTCTCTCTTGCCTGTTGTTTCAACATGTCTTTTAACCATACCAATGTTTCTTTTGCACCCCCCCCCCCCTCCACAGAGCTGAAGATTCCAGACAATGCCAACGTTTTCTATGCCATGAACTCTTCGGCCAACTACGACTTTGTCCTGAAGAAACGCGGCTTCCCCAAGGTGGGCCGGACCAAGCACGTGGCCAGCTCCACCCTGCCGCGAATGAAGCAGAAAGGCCTGAAAATCGCAAAGGGCATCTTCTGAGGGGCAATGCCATGTCACCAGAAACCCTCACCCACCTCCCTGCTTCCTGCTGGGCTTTCTGGGTGCCATCTTTGAGTGCCACCCCTGCTGTGCCATGGTAGAGGGGCCTGTTGCCAGCTTGGCCGTGTTCAGCATCTGAGCGTGAAAGCCTCAGAGGACTAATAAAGCTGAATGTAATGGAAATCCCTATTGGCCAATGAACTTGCACTCAACTCCATTTTGCGAGGCAGGTGACTGTCCTTGTGGAAGTAGTGACTCTGTGTGGTTGCTATGTATGCTTACCCACATCTGACCCCTCTCCCAGGTGTTTCCTAACCAGGCTACAACCCATGTTCAGGTCACTTCCTGTGAGTCCACATCACTTCCGGTTAGCTTCACAGCTCTCTGTGGATGCCCTAATCGAGAGGGGAAAACCTGAGTAAAAATATAACTATGTCATCTAGGTGCGTAGGAAAATGAATTCCTCCCCTCTAAAGGAGTTACACTCCCTCTAGTTTCTACAGGCCTCTTCCTCAGCAAAGGTTCAGGTACTATTTTTTTACACTCCTTTCTAGACTACCATCAACTGCATCTGTTTCTTCGATGTTCCGCGACACGCGGACTGAGACAGATGGACAGATGCTCAGTACTGCCAGCTAGCGGAGGGAAACGCGTTCCAACGAACCACTAAAAGGATTTTGGGAGAGAAAGGCCCCTACTGGATAGATACATCGGGTTGTTAACCAATCATCAGAAACTTTACTCCTTTTAACTACTCACTGCTAATGGGAACATGTTCCGTTTGTTAAACTAACACTATTCACACAAATAGGGCATTATTATTACAACAAACATTCAATAATAGCTCATTTTGTCACTGCTTTGATGCGGCGGCACTCTGCATTTGTGCATTGCGTCTTATTTCTCCAAGTGGTGCTAACAGACAATGAAATGCTACAGCCAGCTCCCTCCCTCCCTCCCCTTTTATTTCATGCCTGATGTCTTTCAGTTTCACGCAAGAGTTTGAGAGAGAGGCTCTCTCCTGACATGAAGGAGTAGGCAGCCACGAGGGCTCAATGATGATGGTTCATGGAAATATAGTATTTGTTTTAATGGGTGCATTTCTGGGAAGCCCAAAAAAGCGATGTGGCCAGTTAGAGTACATTATGGTGACCTGAAATGCACAAAGTCGGGTGGCCATTGCGGCTCAAACACAATGGCACTAAATGGCTTCTCCTCGATTGGCAATGCCTTAGAGAGTAGAACTGCCTACATGTGAGCCGAATGGCACAAAATGGCTGTTGTTGGCATGGTGACCACTCCCTCAGATCATCAAGAAAGTTAGCTCCGAGCCATTTGATGGACCCCAATGTGTGCTAGACCCTCTTGTCAATGACTTGCAGGAGGAGGGACATGTATGTAAAAGGACACTGCTCCCTTTTAACTAGAAGTGCGTTTGTGGAAAGTACTCAAGCACTCGGAGAGAGATGTATGTTGTATTGTGAAATGAAGCGTGGTTTTTAAATGTCCAGTCTTTTTGTTCCCTATAGTGTAAAGAAGAAGAAACGAGAATGAAAGGACTGTCCCTTTTGTTTGCTCCCTTCCTTTCATCACAAGGCCTTTCATCCTTGTGTACCAGGGTTGGAGGTCAACTTCATTTCAATTCAGTTAAATCAGCAAGATAAATGAAAAAGAGGAAGAGAAAGTACAACTCAACTAAAACATTGTCAACTCCACGTGTGCCAAAGACCGGTGGACTATGATGAAGTATGAGGTGGTTTTGGGAGCATTGAGATTTGAAGTGGAGGGAGTGAGTTTGCCTGCTGTTGAAAGGCAGAAGTCGTGTGATTCTTTGTGTTTGAGATGAGTCCTTGGTTTGTAGTACCCCATGTCTATCCATTTCCTAAAGTATGCAGCACTTTGGATCAAACCTAATATCCCTATTTAACAGCAGCCATGACAGTAGTGTTGTGGATTACAGTGTTAAAACTCAAGCCTTTGCTCAAAGAGTTTTCTGCAACTAGTGACTTTTGGACTGTGACCGTGTCACACTGAGTACGGTTACATGCACACAATAATACAATTATTGTGAATAGTCAAATTAATATAATAGTTTGATTAAAACGTTTACATGCTTTGCAATAATAAAGGATTTCCCTCATAATTGTGTTTACGTGGAGCCATCTGAAATCAGACAACCTAGTGGGACTTTGATGAATGCAGAATATCAGCAATCAAAATAAACGTTCTACCACAGCGACCATGTTATCTTTGTAAAGCACATAGTTGATTCTGAGTTTGGACATACAACGTTTATGTGAAAAGGACTTCTAAGATGTGTACTTTAAGTTTTTCCTAACTCACTTCACTCGTGCAAAAGAAGGAAGCTCGCCCTGCTTGCGCTAACACACACACACACACAGATGAAACCCATCGCTATAACTGATTAAAGTGTTTACATGTCCTAAAATCTTTAAAGATGGCTCAGAAAACCAGGTGTTTTAATTGGCTTATGCTTACTTCGAATATGACCGTATGCCGATTAAGATAAGCAGAGTAAGGTGTTTACATGACTAATGCCGTACATACTCAGCCTTCTGCCATAATCAGTTTAACATCAAATTATTAATGTGCATGTAACCGTACTCAATGTGTCATGTGCAAGACAGTAAATGTTCTAATAGGGACATGGGATTGCATCTCTATCAGAGGGCACATATAAACTGGCTATACTTTTATAGCCTTTTTACACTATTGTGCTAACCTGAACCGTAGTGTGCTGGCTCGATCTGATATTTTCTTTTGACATGGTACGTAACCAGGCCAACGCAGTACAGCTCGGCTCAGCTCAGTACAGTAAAAAGGGGTATGTCAAATGCCACATAAATCCTATAACACGCCACAGCAGTCGTCAGACTACATTTCACAACAAAAGCTTGATGTGCCTAACAGTAAAGCCATGGAAATGGTTTCATGTGCTATGATGATCGTGTTTCACATGTCAGTTATCAGAAACATGGGTGGTCATATTTATCGCATGTTAGTACTGCATTATGAATGCATTACGGCAGTATAATATAAGTGATTTTCATGCTTTCAAGTGTGCTGGTTGGTGGTGGTGTTGAAAAGGATGCTGTATGTTTGTGGATGTTGGGGTCCGGTAGTCTACTGTGATTACATGTGATTTGCTGGACTTCATATTAGTGGTGTTGATGGAAGTTGCCCCTAAGCCCTGATTCAAGGTCCGCGTCTATTTCTACATCCTATTAACAAGATTAGGATTTGTGTTGGGAAAGCTGAATCTGGATCTGCAGTTAAATACTTTTTGTGGTTGATCAATGAGTGAGAGATGGATTCTTTAACTGGAGATCCTTAAAATCATGCATTTGTGTCAGTGTGTTTCCAGTTAATGTCAGTAAGCGTTCATCCCGGAATGTGTGCTTATCTTTATATTTTGCTAATGTCTTTGTGCCCTCCCCAGCTACCCAGCCTATCTACACTGAGTGTACACAACAGTAGGAACACTTTCCTAATACTGAGTTGCACCCCGCCCCTTTTGCCCTCAGAACAGCCTCAATCCGTTGGGGCCTGGACTCTACGAGGTGTTGAAAGCGTTCCACAGGGATGCTGGCCCATGTTGACTCTACGAGGTGTTGAAAGCGTTCCACAGGGATGCTGGCCCATGTTGACTCTACGAGGTGTTGAAAGCGTTCCACAGGGATGCTGGCCCATGTGGACTCTACGAGGTGTTGAAAGCGTTCCACAGGGATGCTGGCCCATGTTGACTCTACGAGGTGTTGAAAGCGTTCCACAGGGATGCTGGCCCATGTTGACTACAATGTTTGTCACAGTTTCAAGTTGGCTGGATGTCCTTTTGGTGGTGGACCATTCTTTATACACACAGAAGACTGTGGAGCTTGAAAAACCCAACAGCGTTGCAGTTTTTTGACACACTCAAACCGATGCACCTGGCACATACTACCATTACCCCATTCAAAGGCACTTAAATATTTTGTCTTGCCCATTCACCCTCTGACTGGCACACATAAACAATAAATGTCTCAATTGTGTCAATGCTTAAAAATGCTTCTTTAACCTGTCTCCTCCCCTTCATCTACACTGATTTGAAGTTGAACTTTCAACTGGATTCACAAGGTCAGTCTGTCATGGAAAGAGCAGGTGTTCTTAATATGTTGTACACTCAGTGTATATATCAAAGGTTGGAGAGGGGGATCTGACAAAAAGATGTCAGCATTTCAGGTTTCACAAATACTAGTCTGTGTGTGTACGTGACACACACACACACTCTTCTGTGTCTATTGTAAATGAAGGGCCAAAGACTGCACCCCTCCACCTATCCCTCTAAGTTAGTCCCTCTCAGAAACACAGACTGATCAGGAATATGTCACCTTGCCTCAACCTCTCACAATGATCATCCTTAAAACCTTTGTGCCATCGCTCTCCGTCACTGTCAAAGGCTCTGAACTTTCTAACGATTACCTGTTCAATGTTTTTTCTATGTTCTTTTTGTATTTTTTGTATATTAAAAGACTCAATGTCCTTTGTACTTTAGATTATTTTCTTCATTTTCCTGTTTTGTGTTTGCTGGCTTTATTTATTAACGTGTAAATACTTTTTTGTAGCATTGTACATTGTTTCTTTTCCCATGCAATTACAAATTAATATATATGTAAATATAAATATATATGCGAAGTTTATACCACAGTATTTGTGGATCAACTTGTCTCCATATCCCCGTTGACTTTGGTTGCTTTACGTCAATCCTCTGTCGTTTTTGTATAATGGTCAGTTTTGATATTGCTTTCCCCCTTATTGTGTTTAATGTTGGAGAAAAACCACCTAATAAAAACTTACTGTGTGTCAAAACATTTGCATATGTCTTCGCTGGCGGAGTAGAGGACCTTGTGCATTTCGGGTAAAATATCAACTCAATGTTTATATCCCAGGACAAATTAGCTAGCAACTCCAGTACAGCTCGCATTCCTCCAGTACAGTGCCAGACACTTGTAGAATCTATGCAAAAGCACATTGAAGCTGTTCTGGCGGCTCTTGGTGGCCCAACGCCCTATTAAGACACTATGTTGGTGTTTCCTTTATTTTGTCAGTTACCTGTATCAATAAACAATACATTTGACAACAAATCAAAAGCAGGCTGTGTACAGATAGAAGACATCAGTACAAATGTCCTGTGTGTCTAGTACAGCTAATGAGCAGTGACTCCTGTTGCCAGAAACCCAGTAACTCTTCTCTGTTAGACATGTGGGCTTCTTGCTAGTTCAAAGACTAATTCAGTCAAATCCTATTCAACCAAGAGCAGTGTACTGAGGGGTATCTCCTCTCACAAGTTGTTGTTGCTCTGTCTTCTGTCTGATGCCCATTAGCCACACAAGTCATTGACACTAAAGGGCGGGGTTCAATCCGATCACGCATTTGGAAAATGCCTTCAAATTATGCATTGCTGACACAAAATATTGCCTTTAAAAAATATGCATTGCTGATCTGATTGAATCCTGGCCTGACACGGAACCCAAACCGTCTGCGTGCGTGCGCCATCGTGCATAAATGTATTTTGTCCCCCTACACCAAACGCGATCACGACACGCAGGTTAAAATATCAAAACAAACTCTGAACCAATTATATTAATTTGGGGACAGGACGAAAAGCATTAAACATTTATGGCAATTTAGCTTGCACTTGCTAGCTAATTTGTCCCATTTAGCTAGCTTGCTGTTGCAAGCTAATTTGTCCTGGGATATAAACATTGAGTTGATATTTTACCCGAAATGCACAAGGTCCTCTACTCCGCCAATTAATCCACACACAAAACGGTCAACCGAATAGTTTCTACTCATCTCTCCTCCTTCCAGGCTTTTTCTTCTCTTGACTTTATATTGCGATTGGCAACTTTCATAAATGGGTATAACCAATGAGGAGATGGCTGCTTCTATAAACAAATGAGGAGATGGGAGAGGCAGGACTTGCAGCGTGATCAGCGTCAGAAATAGAACCGACTTCTATTTTAGCCCTTGGCAACGCAGACGCTCGCTGGCATGGGCGAGCAGTGTGGGTGCAATAATTGAATAACATGTATGTCTAAATGTATTTTCCAACGCTCGCAGTGTAGTCAGCCTGTTAGACTATTCCCCCTGATTTGCTCCTTATAAATATAGTAGCACCTGTCGACAATTGTGTCTCTATCTTCGCTATTCCTTGTTTCATAGGATGACCTTGGTTATCCTACGGTGGTAATATGTTCAAAATTACAGTGTCAACACAATGTTACAATGTAATGAGTGCTTGAGTAGTTCTTTGACCAAATACTATTTTACACTCAAGTAGTTTTTAGAAAGGCTACATTTACTTCTTCTTGGGTGACGGTGCCTTTGTAAGGACTCCTTCGTATTGAAGCATTTGCCCCAACCATGGCGCCTATAGAAATGTTCACTCGGTTATCAGTGTGACTTTTTTTATGTTTACCTAATGCACTTGATGAAATATAGCATTTTCTACATACAGGGCACACATAGGATTTATCCCCTGTGTGAGTCCTCATGTGAACTGTCAGAGAAGCACAAGCTGCAAAATGTATTTCACAAAAACTGCAATTAAGAGGTTTCTCCCCTGTGTGCCTCATGTGCACTTTCATATCTGAACCATGGCGGAAACATTTACCACAAACACTTCAACTACATGGTTTCTCACCTGTGTGAATCCTCACATGCAACTCCATGTTTGCTTTCTGAATGAATCCTTTGTCACAGAAGCAACAGGGATAAGATTTCTCCCCTGTGTGGCTCTTGATGTGAACTTTTAAATTAGAGATACTGCTGAAACCTTTGCCACAATGAGGACATTGATAGGGCTTCTCCCCTGTGTGGCTCCTGATGTGTTTGCTCATATTAGAGCAGTTGCTGAAACATTTACCACAATTTGAGCATTTGAATGATTTGTCCCCTTCGTGAATCGCCATATGCATGATTAGTTCAGTACTCACAGTAAAATGTTTACTACAAACATATCAAGAAAACCTAGTATCAATATGAGTTTGGAGATGTTGTTGCATACTCTCTGTGGAATCAAAGTGTTTTCTACACACACCACAAAGATGGTCTTCATCCGTCATATGCATTGTCATGTGAGTAAAGAAATCATGGAGATAAGACTTCCCACACACTTTACAATAACAAAGAGGCAGAGCAGGACTTTGACTTACACTACTAGGTGATTTCAGATGGGACAACTCCATGGATATCCTACCCTCATTAGTACTGATGCAGGACCATTGTCCTTTTAGTCTGTATTCCCATTAATTCAAGTGACTCCTCTCTCCCTCTGATAAGCATAATTATTTTCAATCTGAGCTGCAGAACACTGTGGGTTCGCAGCAGAGAGGGGCCGGGAGTCAATGGGTGGGTCTGACACTGTAGTTCTCTTCATCAATTTCTGTGTTAATCTGTTCAGTTGAGGTGCAGGGAAGAGGGTCTCTCTGTCTGTTTTTCTACACTTTGGGTTTGGTGAAGATCTGAGGACTGACTTGGGTCCTGATCATTTCAATTTTCACAAAGGCTGAAGAGAATATGAAGTCTTCCTCTAGCCGTTGAAGCTGCTCTTCCCCCTGATTGGCCCGGAGTTCCTCCTGTTCCTCTTTAACCCCCTGCCCCAGATTGGGGCTCCATTCCTTCTCACAGTGTTGCTGCTCAGGGGGAACCTCCTCTTCAGAGACAGGGAGCTGCTGGAGGTCTGGAGAAGGAAATCAAAACGCTGACATGAGACAACTTGCTCCTGGTCACCAAACTGCTGTTATAAAGTCTTCATGTTCCCTCCCGTCTGTTCTATTATAAAGCCTTCGTGTTCCCGTCAGTTCTATTATAAAGCCTTCGTGTTCCCGTCTGTTCTATTATAAAGCCTTCGTGTTCCAGTCTGTTCTATTATAAAGCCTTCGTGTTCCCGAGAGTTCTATTATAAAGCCTTCGTGTTCCCGAGAGAGAGAGAGAGAGAGAGAGAGAGAGAGAGAGAGAGAGAGAGAGAGAGAGAATGTTGTGTTTTATTTTTTCTTGTTAGCTACCCATCTCTGCTTTTCTGCTTCATAAAAAGCTGAGGCCAGGAACTTCCTCCAGGTCATCTTTCTTTCCATTCCTTGCCTTTGGTACATCGAAAATACTTTTGCAGGACAATAAACATATTTGCCTGTCACTCCTGGGAACGCTGTGTGTATGTGAGGGCTGTTGGGGCCCTGTCATCTGCAGATGACAAAACCTGCACATATACCTAGAGGGTTGCAGGTCTGTTGACTTTGTTTTGGTCTTCTTTTGTGCCACATGTTCTTTTGTGGCTTTAAGTTCACGCTGACAGAATTTGTGAGGCTCTCTGCACCATAAGTCTGGAAGACCTTGGTGGAACAGTAAAAATACCTCTCCTGTCCACGCCGATAGAACAAGTGGACAGACGAATCATTCTTGCGGTATTGGGACTTGGCCTGACAACAGGAAATACATGTTTGCCCTGCTAGCTGCTGTTGCTGCTTCTCCAAGATGCCCAGGACCATCCTCTCATCTTTAGTCAGAGGGATGTCTTGGGTTGACAGGGATGGTGGATTGACAACAGCAAAATAAATACCACAGAGGACTGCAACTGGTAAATTAAATACCACAGAGGACTGCTGTGACTGCAACTGGTAAATTAAATACCACAGAGGACTGCTGTGACTGCAGCTGGTAAATTAAATACCACAGAGGACTGCTGTGACTGCAGCTGGTAAGTTAAATACCACAGAGGACTGCTGTGACTGCAGCTGGTAAATTAAATACCACAGAGGACTGCTGTGACTGCAGCTGGTAAATTAAATACCACAGAGGACTGCTGTGACTGCAGCTGGTAAATTAAATACCACAGAGGACTGCTGTGACTGCAGCTGGTAAATTAAATACCACAGAGGACTGCTGTGACTGCAGCTGGTAAATTAAATACCACAGAGGACTGCTGTGACTGCAGCTGGTAAATTAAATACCACAGAGGACTGCTGTGACTGCAGCTGGTAAATTAAAATATACAGATCAACAACGTGTGAGTGAGTGAGTGAGTGAGTGAGTGAGTGAGTGAGTGAGTGAGTGCACTTACAGTTGACCAGGGAAACTCTCGCAGGGCAGAAATTTTACGAACTGACTTGTTGGAAAGGTGGTATATTATGACGGTGTAACGCTGAAAGGCACTGAGCTCTTCAGTATGGGCCATTCTGCTGCCAATGTTTTCCTATGGAGATTGCATGACTGTGTGCTCAATTGTATACACCTGTCAGCTACATGTGTGGCTGAAATAGCCAAATCCACTAATTTCAAGGGGCGTCTACATACTGCTGTAGTGTAGTTCCAAAGGTGCTCAAAACCGTATTCGCAAGAGAGGATTATTAAGTATTTATGCTGCAGTAGTGTATGTGTCGGGGGGCTAGGGTCAGTTTGTTATATCTGGAGTACTTCTCCTGTCCTATCCGGTGTCCTGTGTGAATTTAAGTATGCTCTCTCTAATTCTCTCTTTCTCTCTTTCTTTCTCTCTCAGAGGACCTGAGCCCTAGGACCATGCCTCAGGACTACCTGACATGATGACTCCTTGCTGTCCCCAGTCCACCTGGCCGTGCTGCTGCTCCAGTTTCAACTGTTCTGCCTGTGATTATTATTATTTGACCATGCTGGTCATTTATGAACATTTGAACATCTTGGCCATGTTCTGTTATAATCTCCACCCGGCACAGCCAGAAGAGGACTGGCCACCCCACATAGCCTGGTTCCTCTCTAGGTTTCTTCCTAGGTTTTGGCCTTTCTATGGAGTTTTTCCTAGCCACTGTGCTTCTACACCTGCATTGCTTGCTGTTTTTGGTTGTAGGCTGGGTTTCTGTCCAGCACTTTGAGATATCAGCTGATGTACGAAGGGCTATATAAATACATTTGATTTGATTTGATGTAACGTTTTTAGACAGCGTGTTGGGTCTGTTTACATATCAAATCAAACTTTATTTGTCACATGCACAGAATACAAGTGTATACTTTACTGTGAAATGCTTACTTACAAGCCCTTAACCAACAGTGCAGTTCAAGAAGAAGAAAGTATTTACCAAGTAGGCT
This sequence comes from Oncorhynchus keta, assembly GCF_023373465.1. Lineage (NCBI taxonomy): Eukaryota > Metazoa > Chordata > Actinopteri > Salmoniformes > Salmonidae > Oncorhynchus > Oncorhynchus keta. The sequence goes on from NC_068429.1 coordinate 15,674,870, forward strand.
AAAATAAAAAGTAATAATAAAAAGTAACACAATAAGAATAACGAGGCTATATACAGGGGGCACCGGCACCAAGTTAGTGTGCAGGGGTACAGGCTAGTTGAGGTAATCTGTACATTGTTATCTATGCATAGATAACAAACAAACAGCGAGTAGCAGCAGTGTACAAAAGGAAGGGGGGGGGGGTCAATGTAAAATGTCCGCTGGCAATTTTATGAATTGTCTAATGGCTTATAATAATAATAATATATGCCATTTAGCGGACGCTTTTATCCAAAGCGACTTACAGTCATGTGTGCATACATTCTACGTATGGGTGGTCCCGGGGATCGAACCCACTACCCTGGCGTTACAAGCGCCATGCTCTACCAACTGAGCTACAGAAGGACCAGGCTTGAGGGTAGAAGCTGTTGAAGAGCCTTCTTGAGGGTAGAAGCTGTTGAAGAGCCTTTTGGTCCTAGACATGGTACTCCGGTACTGCTCGCCGTGCTGTAGCAGAGAAAACAGTCTATAACTTGGGTGACTGGAGTCAATTTTATTGGCCGGCCGCTTTAAGGTGCATAATTGTACTGATGGGAACTCAAAGGACGTGGGCCGTTTTAGGATACAACTCAAGGTGTCATAAAAAAAATGCACCCCCCTCCCCAATGTTACAAATATTTTCAAATTACCCTCTCCTTGTACTGTAACAAAACAATGTGCACACCTTCCCCACTCTAATAATAACTGTAGGGACCCTGTGTTTAGAACCGTGGATATCGACTTTGCCACTTCAGCATGCTTTTATGTCACAGCTGATGCCACGTAGGGCTACAGGCCTAAAGGTTGAGGTTTCCCTGACCACCACGCACAAGCTCACTCTCCCTGCCAGTTTCATTTACACTGCAATCAGAGCAGGCTACAGACAATGATTAGCTAGGGGAAAATCAGATTTTCAACATTTTGATGCCATATTTATAATTATATAAAATATAGCAACACATTTTCCACCATCAGGTTCTGTACCAACACACCACACAACCAATAAACAAAGCATACCAACTTCGGGCCCTTAAATATAATGGTTTGTGTTTTCAACACCACAATAAATAGACTCGACAAACAGAAAATACATCCCTCCCTACCTTGTAGGCCTACCCAGTATCTAAGGCTTGACTATCTCAGAATGTCATTCAACTTTGTTGTTCTGTAACAGATGTCTCTTTCCATTCATCAAATGGCCGCTGTTGCAATTATGTTAGCACAGCTGAAAAGTGTTGTGCTCATTAAAGAAGCAATAAAACAGGTCTTCTTTAGAAAAGTTGAGTATCTGGAGCATCAGCATTTGTGGGTTCGATTACAGGCTCAAAATGGCCAGAAACAAAGAACTTTCTTCTGAAACTCGTCAATCTATTTTTGTTCTGAGAAATGAAGACTATTCCATGCAAGAAATTGGCAAGAAACTGAAGATCTGGCACAACGCTGTGTACTACTCCCTTCACAGAACAGCGTAAACTGGCTCTAACCAGAATAGAAAGAGGAGTGGGAGGCTCAGGTGCACAACTGAGCAAGAGGACAAGTACACGAGTGTGTCTAGTTTGAGAAACAGACGCCTCACAAGTCCTCAATTGGCAGCTTCGTTAAATAGTACCGACAAAACACCAGTCTCAACGTCAACAGTGAAGAGCCGACTCCGGGATGCTGGCCTTCTAGGCAGAGTTCCTCTGTCCAGTGACTGTGTTCTTTAGCCCATCTTAATCTTTTTATTGGCCAATATGAGCTATGGCTTTTTCTTTGCAACTCTGCCTAGAACGTCGAGACTGGTGTTTTGCGGGTACTATTTAATGAAGCTGCCAGTTGAGGACTTGTGAGGCGTCTGTTTCTCAAACAAGGTAGGGGGGGTGGATCGGAAAACCAGTCAGTATCTGTTGTGATCACTATTTGCATCATGCAGTGACATCTCCTTTGCATAGAGTTGATCAGGCTGTTGATTGTGGCCTGTGGAATGTTGTTCCACGGTATCTCTGTGCACTCAAATTCCTTATGCCTGCCTATACCATAACCCCACCGCCACCATGGGGCACACTGTTCACAACATTGACATCATCAAACCACTCGCCCACAAGACGCCATAAACGCTGTCTGCCATCTTCCCGATCCAGGTGAAACCGGGAGTCATCTGTGAAGAGCACACTTCTCCAGCGTGCCAGTGGCCATCAAAGGTGAGCATTCTCCCACTGGAGTCAGTTACGATCCCGAACTGCAATTAGGTCATTGTGGAGGACAACCTTGGGGAGGACAACAAGCTCGCAGATGAACTTCCCTGAGACGGTTTCCTGTGCAAACCCAGTTTCATCAGCTGTACGGGTGTCTGATCTCAGACAATCCCGCTGATAAAAAGCTGGATGTGGAAGTCCTGGGCTGGCGTGGTTACACATGGTCTGCGGTTGTAAGGCCAGTTGGACGTACTTCGAAATTCTCTAAAACGATGTTGGATGCAGCTTATGGTAAAGAAATTAACATTCAATTCTCTGGCATCAGCTCTGGTGGACATTCCTGCATGCCAATTACACGCTCCCTCCAAACTTGAGATATCTGTGGCATTGTGTGACAGAACTGCACATTTTAGAATGGCCTTTTATTTACCCCAACACAAGGTGCACCTGTGTACTGATCATGCTGTTTAATCAGCTTCTTGACATGCCACATCTGTCCGGTGGTTGCATTATCTTGGCAAAGTAGAAATTCTCACTAACATTGATGTAAACAAATTTGTGCACAAAATGAGAAAAATAACCTGTATGGAACATTTCTGGGATCTTTTATTTCAGCTCATGAAATATGGGACAAACACTTTACATGTTGCGTTCACATTTTTGTTCAGTGGAGATACAGACACATTACAGAAAAGAATCGGACCCTTTTTTCCAATTTTCGCCTAAAATGACATACTGTACCCAAATCTAACTGCCTGTAGCTCAGGACCTGAAGCAAGGATATGCACATTTTTGATACAATTTGAAAGGAAACACTTTGAAGTTTGTGGAAATTTTAAATTAATGTAGGAGCATAACACATTAGATCTGGTAAAAGATAACGCCAATAAAAAAACATGCGTTTTCTATTTCTTTTTCTTTCTCATCATCTTTGAAATGCAAGAGAAAGGCCAAACATTGATAGGATCCAAGGTGTAATTTAGATTTTATCCACAAGATGGCAGCAGGGTGTGTGCAACGTTTCAGACTGATCCAGTGAACAATTACCTCACTACACAATATTTTCTACCAGGTCTGCCAGGAGTTTGTCCAAAAGTGCCGAATTGGTCAATTCATACATTTTCAAGTACATAACTATATTTTTGGCCGATACCGATATCCGATAATAAACATTTTAGCGGCCTTTTAAGCATTCTAGTACAGTTAAGTAGTTAACACACCAGGACGCAGCGGTCTAAGGCACTGCATCTCAGAGGCGTCACTACAGTCCCTGGTTCAAATCCAGGCTGTATCACATCCGGCCGTGATTGGGAGTCCCATTGGGAGGCTCACAACTGGCCCAGCATCGTCCGTCATTGTAAATAAGAATTTGTTCTTAACTGACTTGCCTCGTTAAATAATGGTTACACACACACACACCAAAATGTTATTTTGTTGGCATTTACGTACAGTAGGGCAAAAAAGTATTTAGTCAGCCACCAATTGTGCAACTTCTCCCACTTAAAAATATGAGAGGCCTGTAATTTTCATCATAGGTACACTTCAACTATGACAGACAAAATGAGAAAAAAAATTCCAGAAAATCACATTGTAGGATTTTTTATGAATTTATTTGCAAATTATGGTGGAAACGATACAGAACTGCAGTCAGGTCAAGACTCTGGTAAGGATGACCAGCATGCAGATGAGCTTCCCTGAGACGGTTTGTGACAGTTTGTGTAGAACCTTTACAGGAAGCCAGTGTAGAGGCCAGCACTGGAGTAATATGATCAAATTTTTTGGTTCTAGTCAAGATTCTAGCAGCCGTGTTTAGCACTAACTGAAGTTTATTTAGTGCTTTATCCGGGTCCCCAGAAAGTAGAGCATTGCAGTAGTCTAATCTATAATTGACAAAAGCATGGATGAACTTTTCTGCATCATTTTTGGACAAAAAAGTTAGATTTTTGCAATGTTACAAAGATGGAAAAAATGCTGTCCTTGAAATAGTCTTGATATGTTCATCAAAAGAGAGATCAGGGTCCAGACTAACATCGAGATCCTTCACAGTTTTATTTGAGACGACTGTACAACCATCAAGATTAATTGTCAGATCCAACAGAAGATCTCTTTGTTTCTTGGGACGAGCATCTCTGTTTTGTCCGAGTTTAAAAGTAAAACATTTGCCGCCATCCACTTATGTGTGAAACACAGGCTTCCAGGGAGGGCAATTTTGAGGCTTCACCATGTTTCATTGAAATGTACAGCTGTGTATTGTCTGAATAGCAGTGTACCCTAGAGTCAGGTGTGTTAGCTGAGGCTGGAGCAAAAGTATGTCAGCAATCAGGCCGAGGACTGGAGTTTCCCATCCGTGAACCAGTGCATGGTGCTGTGGTTCTCAAACCTCTCATCTGTGACCTCCAGATATTTCACAACTTTGTTGTAGCCCTGAACTAGCTCATGTAAGGCTTGATGATTATACTGCGTTCATAACCAAGTGTGAATTTACCACACAACTGGGAAAAATCCAACTTGTAATTACTAGAAGGAAACTTGTCTATCGTCCTGAGCTCACACTTCTCCCACATCTAACGTCACCTACTAACAAAATGACATCGACAACAGCATATTCAGCAGTTAAATTTAACAAAACATTGTTTTTATAAATAATCTATACATTTATTGTTTGAACACTATAATTTGTTAACAAGCATGTTGGCTGTACTTTTAGTTTATGGTTTATACTGCTTGTTGGCCATTTAGCCAATCTGCATTTCTCAACGAGGTCAAAGCACGTGAATGCATCAACTGATATTTACGACTTCACAACTGGTAAATTCCCACCTCCCACTTGGTTACGAACACAGCTAACTCAAATACATGGATCGGCTGGGGGAGGTTTGAGAAGCGCTGGACAGAGGATGATCTTTATCAAGTTGTCATAGCCCCCCATCAGTCTGCAAACTCAGTCAAGTGCCTATTTCCAAATTGATCTCCCTTTTCACTTGTGGATATTGGATAATAACCAAGATAGTAAATATCCAGTCCACCTTTCCCATGCTGGCTTCTTGGAATTGTAAGTATATTGCTCTTCAGTGCAGGGGTCTAATTTAGACGGGCAAAATTCTCTTCATGAGCCATTACAATATGTTAGATATGGGCCTCCCGAGTGGCGCAGCAGTTTCAGGCATTGCATCGCAGAGCTAGAGGCATTACTACAGACCCGGGTTCATTCCCGGGCTGTGCCACAACCGGCCGTGGCTGGGAGTCCCATAGGGCGGCACACAATTGGTCCAGCATCGTCCGGGTTAGGGGAGGGTTTGGCCCATGGGGCTTTACTTGGCTGTTCGTGCCATAGCGACTCATTGTGACTCATAGCGACTCATTGCCAGGTGCCTGCTGGCTGACCCCCGTCGCCAGTTGAACGGTGTTTCCTCCGACACATTGGTGTGGGTGGCTGGCGGAGGATGTCGTTCAACTGACGACCAGGGTCAGCAATGAGTTGCAGTGATGAGACAAGATTGAAATTGGGAGGGATAATAAAAATGATGTTAGACTTTTCCCACATTTTGTTATGTACAGTTAGCAATCTACACACAATAGCCCATTATGGCAAAGCGAAAACAGGTTCAGACATTTTTGCTAATGTTTTAAAAATAAATAACAGAACCTTATTTACATAAGTATTCAGACCCTTTGCTATGAGACTGAATTGAGCTCAGGTGCATCCTGTTTCCATTGATCATCCGTGAGATATTTCTACAACTTGATTGTAGTCCACCCGTTGGAAATACAATATATTGGACATGATTTGGAAAGGCATACAACTGTCTATAAGGTCCCACAGTTGACAGTGCATGTCAGTGCATGCCATGAGGTCAATGGAATTGTCCATAGAGCTCCGAGACAGGATTGTGTTGAGGCACAGCTCTGGGGAAGGGTACCAAAAAATGTCTGCAGCATTGAAGGTCCCCAAGAACACTGTGGCCTCCATCATTCTTAAATGGAAGAAGTTTGGAACCACCAAGACTCTTCCTCGAGTTGGCTGCCCGGCCAAACTGATCAATCAGGGGAGAAGGGTCTTGGTCAAGGAGGTGACCAAGAACCTGATGGCCACTCTGACAGAGCTCTAGAGTTCCTTTGTGGAGATGGGAGAACCTTCCAGAAGGACAACAATCTCTGCAGAACTCCATCAATCAGGCTTTTATGGTAGAGTGACCAGACAGAAGCCCGTCAGTAAAAGGCACCTAGACTCTCAGACCATGAGAAACAAGTTTCTCCGGTCTGATGAAACCAAGATTGAACTCTTTGGCCTGAATGCCAAGAGTCTGGATGAAACCTGGCACCATCCCTACAGTGAAGCATGGTGGTGACAGCATCATGCTGTGGGGATGTTCTTCAGAGGCAGGGATTGAGAGACTAGTCAGGATCGAGGGAAAGATGAATGGAGCAAAGTACAGAGAGATCCTTGATGAAAACCTGCTCCAGAGCACCTTCCAACAGGACAATGACACAGCCAAGACATTTCAGGAGTGGCTTCGGGACAAGTCTCTGAATGTCCTTGAGTGGTCCAGCCAGAGCCCGGACTTGAACCCGATCGAGCATCTCTGGAGAGACCTGAAAATAGCTATGCAGCAACGCTCCCCATCCAACCTGACAGAGCTTGAGAGGATCTGCAGAGAAGAATGGGAGAAACTACCCAAATACAGGTGTGCCAAGCTTGTCACCTCATACCCAAGAATACTTGAGGCTGTAATCACTGCCAAAGGTGCTTCAACAAAGTACTGAGTAAAGGTCCTGAATATTTATGTAAATGTGACATTTCAATTTTTTTATCATTAAATTAGCAAACATTTCTAAAAACCTGTTTTGTTTTTTCATTATGGGGTATTGTGTGTAGATTGAGGGAATAAAACAATTTAATCAATTTTAGAATAAGACTGTAACCTAACAAAATGTGGAAAAGGTCAAGGTCTCAATTCTTTCCAAAGGCATTGTAGATAGCTTATGCCAAGAGCAGCATACCACCCTGCATACCACTGCTGTCTTGCTTCTGAAGCTAAGCAGGGTTGGTCCTGGTCCGGTCCTGGATGGGAGACCAGATGCTGCTGGAAGTGGTGTTGGAGGGCCAGTAGGAGGCACTCTTTCCTCTGGTCTAAGAAAAATGTCCAAATGACCCATGGTAGTGATTGGGAACACTGCCCTGTGTAGGGTGCCGTCTTTCGGATTGGACGTTAAACGGGTGTCCTGACTCTCTGAGGTCATTAAAGATCCCATGGCACTTATCGTAAGAGTAGGGATGTTAACCCCGGGGTCCTGGCTAAATTCCCAATCTGGCCCTCAAACCATCACGGTCACCTAATAATCCCCAGTTTACAATTGGCTCATTCATCCCCTGTAACTATTCCCCAGGTTGTTGCTGCAAATGAGAACGTGTTCTCAGTCAACTTACCTGGTAAAATAACAGATAAATAAAATAAATTAAGTGTGCATGAAACATTACAAATATGACTGTTTGTTTTCATTGAATCAGATTATAGTTTAGTTGTTCAAGTTATCATTCACAGCATAGATAAAATGGTATGCTCATGATAGATAGACCAGGTAGAAACTCTTCTGAATGTAAACAAGACATTTATTCTGTGATACCTTCTGGACAATTACAACCTCTAGGTGCTAAGTACAAAAATGTATAACATACAGTGGGTACATTTTTAGACCACAAGAACAATACGTGTAGAACTATACATGAGAAAGTAATGTGCAGATTTTAACACCAACACACAGCACCCAGAATCAGATGGGTCCATCCACGCAGGATTTGTTCTGGGCTTTCAGATTATGCCTAATGATGGGTACTGGGCAGTGACTCCTGTTGCCTTCATTAGGACTCCTTTGTAGTGAAGCATTTGCCACAACCATAACACCTACACGGTTTTTACTTTTAGCATGGCGCTTTTTGTGGGCATTTAAATTACTTGCTGATGTAAAGCCTTTTTTGCATGAAGGACATATATAAGATTTCTCCCCTGTGTGAGTCCTTGTGTGAACTGTCAGACCAGAATGATTACTAAAACATTTATCACAAAGACTGCAATTATATGGTTTTTCACCTGTATGGGTCCTCATGTGCACTTTAAGATGAGAGCCATTGCTAAAAGACCTGCCACATACACTACAGCTATGTGGTTTCTACCCTGTGTGAATCCTCATATGCATACCCATATGGGCACTCTGAGTAAATCCTTTGCCACAGTCGGGACAGTGACACGGTTTCTCCCCTGTGTGACATCTGATGTGTTTTTTCAGATTAGATTTACAGCTGAAACATTTCTCACAATCACGGCACTGATAAGGTTTCTCACCTGTGTGGGTCCTGATGTGTACTTTCAGATTAGCTACACTGTTGAGAGAATATGAACTCTTCCTCCAGCCCTTGAAGCTGCTTTTCCACTTGACTGGTCCGGAGTTCTTCCTGTTCCTCTTTTACCTCCTGCCCCAGATTGGGGCTCCATTCCTTCTCACAGTGTTGCTGCTCAGTGGGAACCGCTTCCTTAGAGACAATGAGCTGCTGGAGGTCTGGAGAGAAAAAAAAGAGGATGAAACCACAAACGCTGGATTTAGGCCTAGGCCTGTACTAGCCCAATAATGGACTACCCTACCCTTACTCCTTATAGTCGTATAATTATTTGGATCCCCATTAGCTTTTGCAGATACATCAGCAGGTCTTCCTGGGGTCCACAAAACATCCCTTCATATTACATCAAAATCAATTTTACAAGGCCTCCTGAGTGGCGCAGCGGTCTAAGGCATTGCATCGCTGTGCTAGAGGCATCACGACAGATCCGGGTTCGATCCTGGGCTGTGTTGCAGCCGGCCGCGACCGTGAGACACAATTGGCCCAGCGGTGTCTGGGTTAGAAGAGGGTTTAGCCGGCTGAGATGTCCTTGTCCCATCTCTCTCTAGCGACTCTGTGTGGCGGCCGGGCGCATGCACACTGACTTTGGTCGACACATTAGTGCTATTGGATTCCGGGTTAAGCAGGCAGGGTGTCAAGAAGCAGTGCGGCTTTGCGGGGTTGTGTTTGGGAGGAAGCATGACTCTTGACCTTCGCTTCTCCCGAGTCCGTACGGGAGTTGTAGCGATGGGACAAGACTGTAACTACCGATTGGATATCACGAAAAAGATAACATTACACAAAAAGAAAATGCACTTACTGTACACTGTTCAACAACATTTGTGGCGTCCTTCTTCCGTTTACACACAGATGATCAGACACAGATAACAGGTTCTGCTAATTAGCTTTCCCTAAACAAGCATTGTCATTTGGGAATCATTTAATTGTTTTTTAAAATTTTAATTCAAGCTGAAATTAAATATACTGTACATTCCTTAGGTTTTCAAAACTGTACCGCAAGCAATGTGTGTTAATGTTTAAATCAAATCAAATTTTATTCGTCACATACACATGGTTAGCAAATGTTAATGCGAGTGTAGCGAAATGCTTGTGCTTCTAGTTCCGACAATGCAGTAATAACCAACAAGTAATCTAACTAACAATACCAAAACTACTGTCTTATACACAGTGTAAGGGGATAAAGAATATGTACATAAAGATATATGAATGAGTGATGGTACAGAGCAGCATAGGCAAGATACAGTAGATGGTATCGAGTACAGTATATACATATGAGATGAGTATGTAAACAAAGTGGCATAGTTAAAGTGGCTAGTGATACATGTATTACATAAGGATGCAGTAGATGATATAGAGTACAGTATATACGTATGCATATGAGATGAATAATGTAGGGTATGTAACATTATATAAGGTAGCATTGTTTAAAGTGGCTAGTGATATATTTTACATCATTTCCCATCAATTCCCATTATTAAAGTGGCTGGAGTTGAGTCAGTGTCAGTGTCAGTGTGTTGGCAGCAGCCACTCAATGTTAGTGGTGGCTGTTTAACAGTCTGATGGCCTTGAGATAGAAGCTGTTTTTCAGTCTCTCCGTCCTAGCTTTGATGCACCTGTACTGACCTCGCCTTCTGGATGATAGCGGGGTGAACAGGCAGTTGTTGTCCTTGATGATCTTTATGGCCTTCCTGTAACATTGGGTGGTGTAGGTGTCCTGGAGGGCAGGTAGTTTGCCCCCGGTGATGCGTTGTGCAGACCTCACTACCCTCTGGAGAGCCTTACGGTTGTGGGCAGAGCAGTTGCCGTACCAGGCGGTGATACAGCCCGCCAGGATGCTCTCGATTGTGCATCTGTAGAAGTTTGTGAGTGCTTTTGGTGACAAGCCGAATTTCTTCAGCCTCCTGAGGTTGAAGAGGCGCTGCTGCGCCTTCTTCACGATGCTGTCTGTGTGAGTGGACCAATTCAGTTTGTCTATGATGTGTATGCCGAGGAACTTAAAACTTGCTACCCTCTCCACTACTGTTCCATCGATGTGGATAGGGGGGTGTTCCCTCTGCTGTTTCCTGAAGTCCACAATCATCTCTTTAGTTTTGTTGACGTTGAGTGTGAGGTTATTTTCCTGACACCACACTCCGAGGGCCGTCACCTCCTCCCTATAGGCCGTCTGGTCGTTGTTGGCAATCAAGCCTACCACTGTTGCGTCGTCCGCAAACTTGATGATTGAGTTGGAGGCGTGCGTGGCCACGCAGTCGTGGGTGAACAGGGAGTACAGGAGAGGGCTCAGAACACACCCTTGTGGGCCCCAGTGTTGAGGATCAGCGGGGTGGAGATGTTGTTGCCTACCCTCACCACCTGGGGGCGGCCCGTCAGGAAGTCCAGTACCCAGTTGCACAGGGCGGGGTCGAGACCCAGGGTCTCGAGCTTGATGACGAGCTTGGAGGGTACTATGGTGTTGAATGCCGAGCTGTAGTCGATGAACAGCATTCTCACATAGGTATTCCTCTTGTCCAGATGGGTTAGGGCAGTGTGCAGTGTGGTTGAGATTGCATCGTCTGTGGACCAATTTGGGCGGTAAGCAAATTGGAGTGGGTCTAGGGTGTCAGGTAGGGTGGAGGTGATATGGTCCTTGACTAGTCTCTCAAAGCACTTCATGATGACGGAAGTGAGTGCTACGGGGCGGTAGTCGTTTGGCTCAGTTACCTTTGCTTTCTTGGGAACAGGAACAATGGTGGCCCTCTTGAAGCATGTGGGAACAGCAGACTGGTGTAGGGATTGATTGAATATGTCCGTAAACACACCGGCCAGCTGGTCTGCGCATGCTCTGAGGGCGCGGCTGGGGATGCCGTCTGGGCCTGCAGACTTGCGAGGGTTAACACGTTTAAATGTCTTACTCACCTCGGCTGCAGTGAAGGAGAGTCCGCATGTTTCCGTTGCAGGCCGGGTCAGTGGCACTGTATTGTCCTCAAAGCGGGCAAAAAAGTTATTTAGTCTGCCTGGGAGCAAGACATCCTGGTCGGTGACTGGGCTGGTTTTCTTCTTGTAGTCCGTGATTGACTGTAGACCCTGCCACATGCCTCTTGTGTCTGAGCCGTTGAATTGAGATTCTACTTTGTCTCTGTACTGACGCGTAGCTTGATAGCCTTGCGGAGGGAATAGCTGCACTGTTTGTATTCGGTCATGTTATCAGTCACCTTGCCCTGATTAAAAGCAGTGGTTCGCACTTTCAGTTTCACGAGAATGCTGCCATCAAACCACGGTTTCTGGTTAGGGAATGTTTTTAATCGTTGCTATGGGAACGGCATCTTCAACGCACGTTCTAATGAACTCGCACACCGAATCAGCGTATTCGTCAATGTTGTTATCTGCCGCAATACGAAACATATCCCAGTCCATGTGATGGAAGCAGTCTTGGAGTGTGGAGTCAGCTTGGTCGGACCAGCGTTGGACAGACCTCAGTGTGGGAGCTTCTTTTTTTATTTTCTGTCTGTAGGCAGGGATCAACAAAATGGAGTCGTGGTCAGCTTTTCCGAAAGGAGGGCGGGGCAGTGCCTTATATGCGTCGTGGAAGTTAGAGTAACAATGATCCAAGGTTTTTCCACCCCTGGTTGCGCAATCGATATGCTGATAAAATTTAGGGAGTCTTGTTTTCAGATTAGCCTTGTTAAAATCCAATGAATGCAGCCTCTGGATAAATGGATTCCAGTTTGCAAAGAGTCAAATAAAGTTTGTTCAGAGCCATCGATGTGTCTGCTTGGGGGGGGATATATACGGCTGTGATTATAATCGAAGAGAATTCTCTTGGTAGATAATGTGGTCGACATTTGATTGTGAGGAATTCTAAATCAGGTGAACAGAAGGATTTGAGTTCCTGTATGTTTCTTTCATCACACCATGTCTCGTTAGCCATAAGGCATACGCCCCCGCCCCTCTTCTTACCAGAAAGATGTTTGTTTCTGTCGGCGCGATGCATGGAAAAACCCGCTGGCTGCACCGCCTCCGATAGCGTCTCTCCAGTGAGCCATGTTTCCGTGAAGCAAAGAACGTTACAGTCTCTGATGTCATCAACCTTGTTGTCAAGAGACTGGACATTGGCGAGAAGAATGCTAGGGAGTGGTGCACGATGTGCCCGTCTCCGGAGTCTGACCAGAAGACCGCCTCGTTTCCTTCTTTTTCGGAGTCGGTTTTTTGGGTGGCCGCATGGGATCCATTCCGTTGTCCTGTTGGAAAGGCAGAACACAGGATCCGCGTCGCGAAAGTCATATTCTTGGTCGTACTGATGGTGAGTTGACGCTGATCTTATATTCAGTAGTTCTTCTCAGCTGTATGTAATGAAACCTAAGATGACCTGGGGTACCAATGTAAGAAATAACACGGAAAAAAACAAAAAACTGCATAGTTTCCTAGGAACGCGAAGCGAGGCGGCCATCTCTGTCGGCGCCGGAAGTTGTTGAGCAAGTGTAAATCTCCCCCGACCATAAGATACTATCACAGAGTTTCTAAACATACAGTGGTGCTTAAAGGATGTCACGCTGCTTGCTTAGCGGGTACCACTTCCTCCCTATTCGGCGCATACCTGGCTTGACCACTGGACCTCTGCTTTACAGAGTAACATTTACGCCCTCAAACGTCTCTACCGGTCGTGCCACTCAAAAGCTAGCCATTGAGTACATTTCACACAGCGTCATTTCACTCTGGCGATGTAAAGGTTAACGCAGGCGCTGTATCCCCCAGTTCCACTCCTATTCCCCAGGCGCTATCATTTGTTGACTTATGTCGCCGTAAAAGCCTTGGTTTCATACACGTTAACATCAGAAGCCTCCTCCCTAAGTTTGTTTCATTCACTGCTTTAGCACACTCCGCCAACCCTGATGTCCTAACCATGTATGCATCCTTTCTTAGGAAGGCCACCAACAACTCTGAAATTTCCATCCCCAACAACAACATTTTCCACCAAGATCGAACTGCCAAAGGGGGCAGAGTTGCAATCTACTGTAGAGATTGTCTGCAGAGTTCTGCCATGCTATCCAGGTCTGTGCCCAAACAGTTCAAGCTTCTACTTTTAAAAATCTACCTTCCAGAAATGTCTCTCACTGTTGCCACCTGTTATAGACCCCTCTCAGCCCCCAGTTGTTCCCTGGACACCATATGTGAATTGATTGCCCCCCATTTATCTTCAGAGTTCGTACTGTTAGGTGACCTAAACTGGGGTATGCTTAACACCCTAGCCGTCCTACAATCTAAGATAGATGCCCTCAATCTCACACAAATGATCAAGGAACCTCCCAGGTACAATCCTAAATCCGTAAACACTGTCACCCTCACAGATATCATCCTGACCAACCTGCCCTCTAAATCCACATTTGCTGTCTTCAACCAGGATCTCAGCGATCACTGCCTCATTGCATGCGTCCGTAATTGGTCCACGGTCAAAAAATGTTGAACTAAGAACAGATATAGCCCTTGGTTCACTCCAGACTTGACTGCCCTTGACCAGCACAAAAACATCCTGTGGTGTACTGCATAAGCATCGAATAGCCCCCGCGATATGCAACTTTTCAGGGAAGTTAGGAACCAATCAGTTAGGAAAGCAAAGGCTAGCTTTTTCAAACAGAAATGTGCATCCTGTAGCACAAACTCCAAAACGTTCTGGGACACTGTAAAGTCCATGGAGAATAAGAGCACCTCCTCCTAGCTGCCCACTGCACTGAGGCTAGGAAACACCGTCACCACAGATAAATCTATGATAATTGAGAATTTCAATAAGCATTTTTCTATGGCTGGCGATGCTTTCCACCTGGCAACCCCTATCCCGGCCAACAGCTATGCACCCCCCACAGCAACTTGCCCAAGCCCGCCCGCTTCTCCTTCACCCAAATCCAGTATCGTCTGAGATCCCTAAAGATTGGAAAGCTGCCGCGGTCATCCCCCTCTTCAAAGGGGGAGACACTCTAGACCCAAACTGTTACAGACCTATATCTATCCTGCACTGTCTTTCTAAAGTCTTCAAAAGCCAAGCTAACAAACAGATCACCGACCATTTCGAACCCCGCTGTGTGTGGACAACTACAAATACCTAGGTGTCTGGTTAGACTAAACTCTCCTTCCAGACTCACATTAAGCATCTCCAATCCAAAATTAAATCTAGAATCGGCTTCCTAAGCCTCCTTCACTTATGCTACTAAACATACCCTCGCAAAACTGACTATCCTACCGATCCTTGACTTCGCCAATGTCATTTACAAAATAGCCTACAACACTCTACTCAGCTAATTGGATGTAGTCTATCACAGTGCCATCCATTTCATCACCAAAGCCCCATACACTACCCACCACTGCGACCTGTATGCTCTCGTTGGCTGGCCCTTGTTTCATATTCGTCACCAAACCCACTGGCTCCAAGTCATCTATAAGTCTTTGCTAGGTAAAGTCCCGCCTTATCTCAGCTCATTGGTCAGCATAGCAACACCCACCCGTAGCACGCAATCCAGCAGGTATATTTCACTGGTCATCCCCCAAAGCCAACTCCTCTTTTGGCCACCTTTCCTTCCAGTTCTCTGCTGTCAATGACTGGAACGAATTGCAATTTTTTTTTTTTTAATAAAATAAAAATCACTGAGGCTGGAGACGTATATCTCCCTCACTAACTTTAAGCATCAGCTGTCAGAGCAGCTTACCGATCATTGCACCTGTACACAGCCCATCTGTAAATAGCCCACCGAACTACTTCCTCCCCATATTGTTATTTTTTTTTTCTCTTTCTCATATTGTTATTTATTTTTTCACCCCACTATCTCTACTTGCACATCATCCATCATCTGCACATCTATCACTCCAGTGTTTTTAACACATTACATTTGGACATAGAAAAATGCATTATGTTAATTATCTTTCATCTATACACCCACTTGGATACCATCACCTACTGTACCTGCCCAGTGTCCTCATCTGAAGCACTTAATTCCCAGGGTCATTTTAAGAGATGGATAACCACAGTATCTGACCATCCTTACTTTAAGTAAGTGAAAGACTAAACAGGCCTCCAGCAGAAAGTAAACCAGCAGCTATTTTTCACAATATCATATACATTACTAAAATAATCAAACAGCACACATTTCCTTACATGTCAACAAACATAATTTATTTATTGTAATAGTGGAGAGTTAGTTGAATAGAGTTTATTTCATGACCGAGTGGCTCATCTGTCTACAGTAGGTATTTATCCGAACATGGTGTTTTGTTTTGACTCACAACATCCTTGCTCAAACCAGTGATGTCACACCTGAAGGAAAAACAACAAAAGACAAGGTCAATTCATTTGTAAAATAACAATCTGCAAATCAATCATATTCCAAAACAGTTAGGGCTCAGAAAAGGATAAATACTAAGTTGACTTAAAAATTAAATAAAACAAGCACATTCAAGACACTGAACAAATCAAGCACATCCATGTCTTGTGTTGAAATACACAAAGACACGTCTTAACTTCTGATCTTCTAGATCTGACAAATACTGTATCTTAATGTTATAACCCCAGAATTATAGATCACTCCTTTGAGCAGAAATTGAGTAGACTTGCATGTTCTATTTATTAAGTCATTGGTTTAACCAAGTGTTCTGTGATACAATTGGGTGTTCATAATTCCTAGCTACCAATCATTAAGGAGAGCCTTACCGTGTGAGCCCTTGCACTGTTTGAGGGCCTGGTTGAAGCCCTCACACAAGCTGAGGTCAGCCTGAGTGGTGGCGCAGTCCAGGAACTGTCGCACCTCAAACATGCATGGGCCCGGCTGGGATGAGGCAGGTCGAGGGGCCTCCTGTAATGGCACAGACACACACACTTAATAAGTCACCTGTCAAAGGTCCTGTATACATCTGCATTACCATTAACAAGCACAGTGTGACAGACATGATCTAAATCTCCATGCCATCTCAGGTACATTACGCAAGATTTCCACCTGCCCTTTATATCTATGATACAGTAGTGATGAAGTGCAATTGTTTGATCGAATAATTAAAATATTACACTGTTGAAGCTATAAAAGTGCTTGTTTACTGAAGTGTGCCTGGTTCCAAGCTATATTCTTTCATGTAAAATAATTTCTGCATAGATTTCATAGGACAGTATTGACAATCTTAAAAATGTTGCTTGTGTATCTAGAGCCTTCCTATGGCTAGTCCTACATGATAGTCAGCATCCAAAACCGCAAGGGCAGGTTGACATGATTTAATACTTAACGCAGTCAAATTCATAAACTATAACATAGAATCAATACAACAACCACTTTTTGAAGTCATGTCACTTTTCAAGACATCCCATGCTTCCTTTAAACAATAGATCCTTCATTGTTTGCAACTATTAGGCATAGGTATTGTAACACTGTCAGCGCCAGATGACACTCTGTTTTCGTCTAGACTCAACGTCTGACATCAAGGAGTCTAATGTGACTATTCTTGGGTGGCAGGCAGCCTGGAAGCTAAGAGCGTTAGGCCAGTAACTGAAAGGGTGCTGCTTCGAATCCTTGAACCGAATAGGTGAATCTGTCTGGGCCCTTGAGCAAGGCACTTAACCCCAATTGGTCCTGTAAGTCGCTCTGGACAAGAGCGTCTGCTAAATTACTGAAATGTAAATGTAGCTAGCATGAGCTCACTTAGCTCAAACTCCTTTCTTCAGCTTTCTAGGACAGGTCTCGTTCTATTTTCAGAAATGCTATCAATAAATCAAACTGCAACATATCAAACTGCGACGTCACATTTTTAAATACCCAAGACCCCCCCCATCTGTTTTTTGCACTCTTAGAGTT
The DNA here is from genome assembly GCF_023373465.1 of Oncorhynchus keta. Lineage (NCBI taxonomy): Eukaryota > Metazoa > Chordata > Actinopteri > Salmoniformes > Salmonidae > Oncorhynchus > Oncorhynchus keta. The sequence continues at coordinate 15,692,257 of NC_068429.1, forward strand.
CTTTTGGTTCTTCAACCACACAATACTGAATGTCCAACAACGTTGTTAGGTTAAATTTTAAAATGCAATTTGAAAGCTGAAGGGTCAAATCCCTTAGGGCAGTAGCTTATCTTCACCATGGCTGCCAAAGTCAGTAATGCCTCTTAAGAGACATCCTCTGCTGTCCAACAGCCACACCAAATTTAGTACTGTCAGAACAGACAGAAACAGTACATCTTATTTTGGGCTGTTGTTCTTTCCAGACAACATACTTACATTCAATTTGTTTGACAAAAATGTAGGAATTTGGGAAGACCTCACCAGTACAATATCCCAACCTGAATAGACGAAAACTTCCTTCTAGTCCATTGCTTTGGTGAAAGCAATAGCCTACGGTGAAAACTAATCTAGTTCTATCCCCGTCAATGTTTCTGAAGAATAGACAGCCATTTAGGAGTATTGTAACACTGCCTATTTCCGTTCACAGTTTCTCAACATCCCCTGACCTGCTCACCTGGTATGTGCTGGCGGTGGGTCTGGCTGTCTCAGGGCTGCCACCACTGAAGGCGCCGGTGAGGGCACTGCCCATGACATGGCCCATGGCAGAGCCCACTGCCACCCCGGCCGCGGTGGTGGCCATCTGGGCCATTAGGCCGGGTCCTTGGGGTGCGGCAGGAACAGCCAGGGCTGATGGGGCTGGAGCGACTGGGGACGGGGAATTTTGGGACGGGGGATGATAGGTCGGAGCTGAGCTGAAAATAAATTTAAAAAACACAATAAAGCCAACATAGCCTCTAAAACGGAACAGCTACATAACTATAGGGGAGGGGGGTCAGACTGATGCAACATCATCCCTCTGACATCACTTGCATGAATTACAATTATTATTTTGTTGCATCAGGCATCCCTGCACATCACCTGATACATTAGTAAGCAGCTGAGCTATAATCATATAAACCCAAATAGATTACCATAATCTAGGATGAATACAGGCAAAACATCTTCTGAATGACAATAAGAAACATTTATTGAAGTTGAATGGCATAACTTGGTATTTGGCTTGTGCAAACTTCACTAGGAAATGTTGACCTACCCAGTGCCCTTGGGGTCAATGACTGAAAAATGACAGAACCTCTGCTATTAGGAGAAGTGTAAAAGTGATTTGGCAGTAGTTTTAGGCTATATTTCTAAAACAGTTGTGGGTCATCCAATTACAATACAATACTACGATAACCAGTAAAATGCTACGCAAACAAGGATATAACTTTGTCATTAAACCGTCATCTGAATCGGTTGCATAATCGTTGGAAACACATTACCTGGCTGGTGCCGAAGAATGACTAGCACTGCGACTTCCTCTTGCCATGTTTGATGCAGATTTTCTTTACCACTTCAAGCTGTTTCTGCCAGGGTAAACTTGTCGTCGTTTATATAAAGAGCCGTCTTCCAAAGGCTGTTGTAACGTGGTTGGGTCTTGATGACAGCATGCACACGTGCCAGTGACCTTGTGTGGATTGTCTGGAGCGCATGCGCATGTATACGAGTATGTAAAAGTAAAAATAACATTAAAATGTGTTTACCGATTTCCTGGAGTTCAGTACCACGATGCATTTTTTTTTTACAATCACGTTACAAACAAAATAGGTACTTTGTTCATTCTTAATTCTAAAACTCTGACAACAGTTGTAGAGAACAGGTAAACAGATTATGAAAACTTTCTAGACGTTTCTCTGACTGAATGCATAATAAGATTAGGCAAGCATGAGAAGCTTTCAGTGACGTTCCAGTGTCCCCAAATCTCTGTTGAACTAGCCAATCCCTTACAAAAAATGCAGTTTTGAAACTGCCGTAAAAGTGCAGTAACTGCAGTCGACTGTAGTATTTTGTACACAGTAACTGCAGAATAACTGCAGTTGAACTGCATTCTAATTGCAGTACACTGCAAAATTACTGCAGTAACAAAAATGGTGTTCTTTTGGACGCAGTATACTGCAGTTATACTGCACAATGACTGGTCAACAAAGTATCCAGTTACACATACATTTTCATCAGAACCACATGCACACTAATAATTTGATATTAAACTGATTATGGCAGTAGGCAAATTATACAATAGTCATGAAACCAATTTACTCTGCTCATTTTAATCGGTGTACAAGCAACATCAAAGTAAGCATACACCGATTAAACACATGGTTTTCTGAGCAATCTTTGTAATTATTAGGACATATAAACACCTTAATTGTCGTTCCAGCAGTGTATTTGATCTGCGCATGTGCGAGCACCAGCCGAGCGAGCCTCCCTCTTTAACAGGATCAGTGGGTCCCCCGCGGTACAGTTGAGCTAACATATGCTAATCGCATTAGCCTAAGGTTGTAAGCAACAAGACGATTTCCTAGGACATAGACATATCTGATATTGGCAGAAAGCTTAAATTATTTTTAATCTAACTGCACTGTCCAATTTGCAGTAGCTATTACAGTGAAATAATACCATGCTATTGTTTGAGGAGAGTGCACAGTTATGAATTTAAAAAGATATTCATAAACCAATTAGGCACATTTGGGCAGTCTTGATACAAAAATTATAACAGAAATGCAATGGTTCATTGGATCAGTCTAAAACGTTGCACATACACTGCTGCCATCTAGTGGCTAGAATCTAAATTGCGCCTGGGCTGGAATAATACATTATGGCCTTTCTGGTACAACAAAAAATAATGTGTGCTTTTTTCTTTGTAATATCTTTTACCAGCTCTAATGTGTCATATTCTCCTACATTCATGTCACATTTCCACAAACTTCGAAATGTTTCCTTTCAAATGGTATCAAGAATATGCATCTCCTTGCTTCGGGTCTTGAGCTACAGGCGGTTAAAATTTGGGTATGTAATTTGGCGAAAATGTTAAAAAGGGGCGGATCCTTATTAACGCGAGTTCGGAACATTTGAGCTATAATAAGCTTCCTAACAAGTGGTTGTATGCGTTTTCGAAGTAGCTTTCACATATAAACGTTGTATGTCCGAAATCAGAATAAAATATGCTTCACAAAAATAACATGGTCGCTGTGGTAGAACGTCTATTTTGATTGGCGATTTTCTGCATTTATCCGCGTGGCATCAGGTTGCCTAATTTCAGATGTGTCCATGTAAACATGATTATTAGGGAAATCGTTATTCTTGCAAAGCATGTACACGTTTTAATCGAGCTATTATATTAATCTGACTATCCACAGTAATCGCATTATTTTGTGCGCATGTAACCGTACCCACTTTACTGTAGTCAAATAGGAAAATCTTCAATCGGTCATTCGCTGATGTATTTATTGCCTTTGATGGCCACTTGATGACGCTAAAAGTCTAGAGGAAAATAAGTCAACCCTCAGCAATGTATCAAACTGTGATTCAACGAAAGAATATGCCAATTCAAGGTTCTGTAATATAATAACAACTCCCAAGTTGTTAATTAGCACTTATTTGTAATATGTGTATTCTGTAAAAACCCTTATTGAAGCATATCAAATTGTATTTGTCACATGACTCGTAAACAACAAGTGTAGACGGACAATGAAACGCTTACTTACGGCCCTTCCAAACAATGCAGAGAGAAAAAAAAAGGAAAAATAATAACACGAGGAATAAATGTACAAAGAGCAACGATACATTCGCTATGTAGACAGGGTACCAGTACCGATTAGATGTGCAAGGGTAAGAAGTAATTGAGGTAGATATGTGCATATAGGTAGGGGTTAAGTGACTAGGCAGCAGGATATATTGTATAATACACAGTAGCAGCAGCATATGTGATGAGTCAAAAGAGTTTAATCCATCTCAATTAAGCACTTGTTTTGTTTATAGAAACCCATAATGAATGTGATGTTTATAGTGTGCTGTACTGCAATCTTGGCCAGACAGAAAAATAACTACAGTAAGCACATATTGTATTTGGAGGAGGTAGAAAGTATGGTTCAGTATAAACACAAAGAGTGATGAAAACAAAGCGTTCCATTAAGGCTTAATCTTAAGCATGGATAGCTTGTAAATATTTTTCCATACATTCTTGCAATTTAAGCCTCTGAGGTGGTGGTGAATGCCTGGAGAGAGTCGTCGCCATAGGAGACACATTAATTAAACATCAGTCGGGTATCGTAAGCAAATTGAACCTGTGGGCTGTCTGAAAAACGCAGACAGAACCATTGTTTGATGTGTTTTTGGTACAGAGCAAACCAGCTTGTCTGCCTCTCATCTATAATGATGGTGGGTAATTGGTGTCTCTGTGTATGTGTCTCTGTTTATTTTCTTTGCGCTGTGGTTGATGTATTTACAGGGGCCCAATTCCATTGGGATTGCACTTGTCTGTAACCTTTGACCTCTTTATCCTTTTGCCCTATTAATTTGCCACTTGTGTCCTGTTTGTGATTTTGATGAGGAGCACCACTACAGTTATACACAATACCCCCAAGGCTCTTAGAGATGTAATATTGATACTGATAGTAAACAAGGCACTTTTCTTAAATTACAAGTCAATACACAGCACAAGGTCTGTGAAAACAAGGGCTGAAGACATGGCCTGTCTATTTATGCATTAATTTAGAACTAGCAGCACAGATATATCCGTGCAGCATTTAATGTAAGCTCACGGGATCAGTCGGCTTTGCAATGCTAATGGGATTGGTGATTCAGGGAATTTATTTGAGGCTGTTACATCTCTTATCAGGTAGACATGCTTACTCATCTCAATGACCTGCAGCTGGGCTACAGCATTAAAGCTACAGTCTGTGAATCGAAAAACAACTAAATGGGGTCCCCACCATGCACTTGTTTTGGTACGCATCCTAAATCTCATACTGTACAGATATAGGATCTTCATTTGTGCCAATTTGCTACAGCAAGAAAATAATGCATCAGGATCAGAACATTTGAATTATTATGTGGATTATTTGTAGGGGTTGATACCTTTTCTCGTAAGGGAAAATTAAGTCTGAAATGTCAAAGTAGAAATTAGAAACTTCAGAGGCCTTTTTAAACCTCAAATATACCAGACATTCTACATTTCCTGCATTACAAGAATGTTCTCCTGCAATAGGGTGATCAAATTAAGATCCTACATCTGTACACAGCACAAGGTCTTTATTTAGAATGAGTGTCCAAAGTTACTCTGTGGTTATGTAGCCTATAAATGGACTAGTGTATTTCTTCTCAGTGTGTGGCATTGCTTGGGGTGTTTAATCGAGGAGGAAATTAGTATGATTCACCCACATTTAGTTTTCTGAGGTTTGGGATGGGATTGGTGATCCAGAGCATTTATGTGAGACTGTTACATCTCTTATCAGGTAGATGTGCTTACTCATCTCAATGACTTGCAGCTGGGCTATTAGAAAAACAACAAACTGGAGTCCCCACATCGCACTTGTTTTGGTATACATCGCAAATCCCAGACTGTAGCTTTAACCAAACGCAAAGATCACAAGTGTGTTGAACCAAGACCCAGTGGTGCTATATGGAGTGTGACCAAAAACATCCCCTTGTGTGCGATATCAAATGCTGATGTTGATAAGTTTGCTTAAACCAGCAACTATATCACAGGTGCTGAGTTTCACAAGTGATATGTTATCATTAGAGAATAATCCCATTCCCTTCACATGACCAGTGCCTCCCCACAGAGAATGACTCACAAAGGCTTACAGGCTAATAAAATAGTCAAAAGGCCCATAAGCCATCTCTTTCAGTTAGACCAGCCGGTGGTGACCAACTCCTGGCCATGAGACCACCTGGTACAAAAGAGAGAGAGCAATTCTGGTTATAAATAACTGAGGGACTTTTGATGTGTTGACTCTCCATATGAGTAAACCTCAAAGATTCCCTCCTGAAGGGCAAATGGGGAAATACCAAAACATTGAGAGATGAAGACAACAGTTAGCCTACTACAGCACGTGATTGAAGAGCTTCAGTGGACCATAAAAGACTTCACTAAGCATATTGTATTCCTCACTCCCTCCTTGGTGGACAGGAACGGCATTGTACTCACTGAAGCACTAAACAACAAGAAGGTGCTTAAGGCCATACTGTGACATCCCTCCTGGAAAAGTATGTGTACTGTACTATATGTGCCACTGGGGCTGCTTGCCTGGGTAACATCTTTTCATGATCACAGTGCAATAAAATAATCATGCCAAATTCACAATCCTATTTTTTGCCATGGACCGCTACCTCTCCAGCTGAGCGAGCCAGCTGCACCCCCAATCTGTACCCAGGCCCCACATCCCCTCCCCTCGTCTCAGCCCCCAGGTCCTTTCTTGTGGTCAGCGGCACACAGGCTGACTGGGGAAGGGGAGTGGGGCCAGGGGGGTGATTAGATCCTCAGGGGCGAACTTTCATGTTGGAGCCCATTCCCTGTTTTACTGAGCCTCTGGGGGCTGGTTGGAGCGGCGTCTGTGGCGGGACCACTCTCTTATGGTCTGGCTTGAATTTGAGAGAGCATGGAGACCCCATGTCATTAAAAAGGGCTGACATTGACACAAAGAAAAAAGACACTGGCTCTGTGCAAGGCAGCGAGAACAAACTCACTCTCAAAGCAACACCTCAATGAAAGGTGTCCTGATTTGGCTTAATGGTAGTGGAAAACCTCTCCCTACTCATCTCAAAGCGACAGTGGAGGCTGCTGAGGGGAGGACGGCTCATAATAATATCTGGAACGGAGTAAATGGAAACCATGTGTTTTTTTAATGTATTTGATACCATTCCACTGATTCCGCTCCAGCCATTACCATGAGCCCATCCTCCCCAATTAAGGTGCCACCAACCTCCTGTGCAAAGTACAACACTTATGGGTGGATACCTGGTGGACACACACACACACTTACTGCAAAACAGAAACACCAACAAAAGAATGGGAAGAATGCATGGGTCCTTTGTTGACGTTTTATAAGCAGCATCACATTAACACAATAACCTAGAGGTTCTTGCTCCCGGTTGGATGTGGAAGTTACAGCCTTGTTATTTCTTCACAGGCTCCTGATGGATTAAAAAGCTTTATGTGAAATGACGGCATCGGGTAGCTGTTTTGGTAGCATTTTGCCCAATGTCCTCCAGCAGTTTTCATTGTAAAACTCCACCTTTTCTCTTGACCTGTTTACCTCCATTTATAATGACTTCAGAACAGGAACAATTTATAGGTCTGAAGTTATTTCTTTGCAAAGTCTTATGTTTGTGTTTTCTGCTCATTTCTTTGGCAGACAGTTACAGGCTCAATCTTCAGATAAAATAATAGAATTCCACCAACCTAGGCTAATCCCCATGTCAAGCAACAGGCTCCGAGGCCCGTATGACCCACCAAACCCCTTCAGATAAACAGTCTCTTCTGTAACTGAATCCCGTATTGCTGCACCAAAGTTGATATGACACATAGGCTTCCCTTGGATAAAGGTTGAATCAAGGTTGATAAATAGTTTAAAGGTGCTACTCTGAATTAAGACAGTATAAGGGAAAAGGACCAGAAAGTGTTGAATAAGGGAAATTCATGTCTTTGAAGACTGTCTGAAACATAATTACTTTATCATACCCTTGCCTCCATTATCTCAGTTTTTTATGACTTAATTTGAGAATATTGACCCCAATGAAATACATAAAGCTTCAAATGAATCAAATGTAGATGGCAAGCTGTGGCATTAGACCCGAGACCCATTACAAACAGAGATTTGCAGGTTAGTTGTAAAGTGTCTGAAATACCATATTTGACTCATAGCCACTAAAGTCAGTTCATGAAAGGTCTCATTTGATGACAGTTAACACTGAATAGATAAACTTGAGGGTAACGTCTAAGATCACAGGTGCAATTTACAAGTGTACCACATGAATCCATAGTAATCAATAGGTCTCTTGAAAAATTTATTTTATTCCAGAGACTAATAAATGTTGAATAAACAGTGCAACATAATAACAAATTTAAAACAAAGTTGTTTCTAAGATAGGGTATGGGAATTATACCATACTTGTCTCACTTCAACTGTGTAAAACAAAATGGATTCCACAGCGCCATGAGACCGATTTATAAGCTTTTATGTGTCTGTAGGATATGACATTTGTGAATCACTTGAACTGCTATTACATGCATTGGCACTTTTTCTGAACATTCCCTCTGGGATAGCCCAACAGAAATATGTCCAAAAGAGACCGGATGGAAAAGACTCTCAAATCCTCATCTTTGGGTATCAGATCAATAATTTTAAAAGCAAAAGCCTCATGTCTTATTGGATTTGGTGCAATTGGTCCCACTATCGTTCTAACAGTTGTTTCCCCTCCTCTCTTCCTTTCTCTGTCTCTCTGTAATTGTGTAGGTAGAATTACAACTATGTTTACCTGCACAAAGGGAATTCACACAGGTGTCCTGTGTGAATTTAAGTATGCTCCCTCTAATTCTTTGTCTCTCCCTCAGGACTACCTGGCATAATGACTCCTGGCTATCCCCAGTCCACCTGGTTGTGTTGCTGCTCTAGGGAACCCTGACCTGTTAGCCGGACGTGCTACCTTGTCCCAGGCCTGCTGTTTTCTACCTTCTCCTCCTCTCTACCGCAACTGCTGTCTCGACCTCTGAATGCTCGGCTATGAAAAGCCAACTGACATTTACTCCTGAGGTACTGACCTGTTGCACCCCCTACAACCACTCTGTGATTATTATTTGACCCTGCTGGTGATCTATGAACGTTTGAACATCTTGACTAACAATCTGGCCTTAAATGGCCATGTACTCTTATAATCTCCACCCAGCACAGCCAGAAGAGGACTGGCCACCCCTCAGAGCCTGGTTCCTCTCTACCCAGCACAACCAGAAGAGGACTGGCCACCCCTCAAAGCCTGGTTCCTCTCTAGGTTTCTTCCTACGTTCCTGCCTTTCTAGGGAGTTTTTCCTAGCCCCTGTGCTTCTACATCTGCATTGCTTGCTATTTGGGGTTTTAGGCTGGGTTTCTGTATAGCACTTTGTGGCATCTGCTGATGTAAAAATGGCTTCATAAATACATTTGATTGATTGATTTTATTACTTGCATGATCTGAATGAAAATAACTCTCAGATAACTGAAAACTGAAAAGTCAGTTGGTTTACATTTCAGAAAACCACTCATCAAGTATACTCTCATCCAAAGGATTATTACTGTAATAATAACCACATATTTAAATTATAACAATATGTGCTCTGTTTGAAACCATTTTTCAACCAACACCATCACCCGTATTCATGAAGCTGGGCTGAAGAAACCCTTCAGAAGGCAACCTTTGGTTTTATGACCTTGTAACTTAACCCAGGCATTAGGAAACGTCATCCACAGCCTGTCTGTGGGGGACCATTATCGCAGTAAACTGTGGCTTTGGAACTGGATGGCAGCTATTAATAGTTTTTCACTGTTTGTCACGATTGAGACGTTCAGGGGAAACCCGTCCCTACAGACTCTTTACCTACCTACCTATGTGATCTGGTGTGTGTGTGTGTCTGTGTGTGGTGCAACAAGATAGCTACAGCAGGAGGAAGACAATAGGAACATCTGTATCAGCGATAATACAGGTCTATTTTGCAATATCACGCCAAATGAGATTCAATGATATGACATGAATAGGAAACCTTTACATCTTTTGGGAACCTTTTGGTGCTGTCTTTGTTTTGCCAATCCTCTTTGGGAAACACAAACACAGTTAATTGGCAGTAAAATGACATCCAGGTGTGAAGGTGGATGTCCAATCCACTGTTGATGATCAATGAACACTGAAGTGGACATAGGGCTGGCTTGGAGAGGTGTGATTAACATGTGGTCAGCTTTAAGATCCTCTGATGAACAACACCAAGCCCGCTGGAGGAAGTTTATGGATGTCTGACGACTATAGAAAGGCCATTGAGGTCGGTCCACTAGCCACCTTGACCTGGTTGCCCCCCCATTCTAACTCGTTAGCCTGTTCTTCACTGTTGAACTATCTCGGACGAGGCATTGCTTTGTGAGGTCTTGATTGGGCTTAATCGGTGCTTGAACATTGCACTAATGACCGGCTGGCTATTATTTGAGTCAAGCGCAGCCAAAGCCAGGTGCGGGTGAATCACACAATTGATTTAAAAATTAGTAGATGGCAGTTGAGCAGCATGACGGAGCACGGAATCTTATGTATATAACAATATGATTCTGTATCATGGTGATTTTTGATGGAACTACAATGACCTCACTATTTATCTATGGCTTTGCTTGAACTTTGCAACTGCATCAGTCAAAGGAGGATGGATTTCCTATTCTGCTCTCTTTAAGGCTTATTTTAAGAGGATGAACTGAGCCTTTTCGTAGTTAATGTTTCCATGGGACAAAACAAAACAAACTCCCAACTAAAGGTTTTATGGTGGATTGATGGCTTTTACACAGTTCTGACAGAGGAAGAGGAACCTTGAACCAAACTTACCACAATCTACTGTGAGGTTACCTATCCAAACATCCAAAGAGTTTGCGGGTCTGGTATTTACCAACCCCCTCCACCCCTGCTGGACACACACCTGGTTCCCCAAGAAAATATAAAACACTTTTGTTTTTTCTCCTTTTAAACTGGTTATCGAGTCAACCGGTAATTTGAGATGACTCAACATTAGTGTTGTTCTCTGAAAAAAAAAAGGATGTATGTCTTTTTAGGAAAATCTGCCAGCGATTAAGCCGGACAGCATGCCTCTTTTCTCTACCATCCATTTGGGCCCATAATTGACCATAAGTGGGTCCTTATGGGTGAGGGGTGTTGTGGGGCAACTTGCCTGTCCGTCTGGCTTTATTGTGGCTAGCAGCCCCAATACCTTCCCAGGTCCAGCAGCCCGATCCAGGGGATTGGTGTCAGGGGAGAGAGTTGTGTGTGGGGGGGGTTAAGAATGACAAACTGGCTTGGCTGATTAACCCAAATCTGCACCTGACAATAAAGAGCAAGAAAACCATTCATTAACCACAGGCCAGGGTGACTCAGGGGTGCGATTTCAACTGGGTCTCAGTTACTAGGGCCTCCATTTCCAGAGGGGTGAGGGGGGATTTAAGAGGACAGACTCGTCTGAGTTGCCACTGGACCATCAGTTGCATTTACTCTGCAACCAAGAGGTGGTGCTGGCTTGCAATGATAACATATCAGTAGTGAGGTGATGGTGGAAGGAAAAGGCTTCTGGGGAGACACAGACAAGGAGGAGCACAATAACCTATTCTTCTGAACAAGGTTCACTATACCGCCCTTCTAGCCTTTAGCCCCCTTGTTGCCACACCACTCTGAAGTGTGGATCCACTTCAAGGTTTTAACAAATCAAATCATAGTTTATTGGTCGAGTACACAGATTTGCAGATGTTATCGCAGGTGCAGCGAAATGCTTTGTTTGTAGCTCCAACAGTGCAGTAATTAATACCTAGCAATCCAAAATAAATACAAATAAAAACACAATACACACATAATACATTTTAAAAAGAAAGCAAGCAAGGAAGCAAGGAAGCAAGAAAGAAAGAAAGAAAGAAAGAAAGAAAGAAAGAAAGAAAGAAAGAAAGCAATGTCAGAGTCCGGAGTATATGATGGTGTGTATAGACATTATGGACAGTATCATATATAGAAAAGGTGTGTACAGCAGTAGTTATACAGAATGAGCCTTGACTAGAATACAGTATATACATATGAAATGGTTGAAACAGTATGTAAACATGGTTAAAGTGACCAGTGTTCAATGACTATGTACATAGGGCAGCAGTTTCTAAAGTGCAGGGTAGAGTACCGGGTGGTAGCCGGGTAGTAACAGTGACTAATGTTCAGGGCAGGGTACTGGAGGCCGGATAGTGGTGACTGTTTAAAAAAAAAGTTGAGTGATGCACCGGTGTGTCAATCTAAAAAACATAATAAACAAATCCCCATCAACATCCGTCAGTTTAAGTTAGAGATATCTGAGATATCGTCTCAATCCACCACATCAGCCTATGTCGCACTTCCTCATCTGTGGTGAAAGGTGGCAGAGCTATAGCTGTGTTAGTCAGACCATGAGACATCCTGAAAATTGGTCTGTAGTGTCCGAACAAACTAATATGACCCCACTGTAGAAAGGGGAGATTCTCACGAACACAATGGTGTTCTCCGTTTTGATCTACGACCCCCACAAGTGTCCCACCCCCCAGCTTTGATGCACCTGTACTGTCTCCACCTTCTAGATGGCAGCGGGGTGAACAGGCTGTGGCTCGGGTGGCTGAGGTCCTTGATGATCTTCTTGGCCTTCCTGTGACACCGGGTGCTGTAGATTCCTGTGGGCTCCTGAGTGGCGCAGCCTGTCTAAGGCACTGCATCTCAGTGCAAGAGGCGTCACTACAGTACCTGGTTTGAATCCAGGCTGCATCACATTCGGCTGTGACTGGGAGTACTATAGGGTGGCGCGCAATTGGCCCAGTGTCATCTGGGTTTGGCTTGGGTAGGCCGTCATTGTAAATAAGAGTTTATTCTTAACTGACTTGCCTAGTTAAATAAAGGTTAAATAAATAAAATGCATTTAAAAAATCAGGTCAGGAACTGTGCTGGGCTGACCAAGCCACCCTCTGGAGAGCTGTGCGCACGGTGCAATTGCCGTACCAGGCGGTGATACAGCCCCACAGGATGCTCTCAATGGTGCATCTAAAGATGTTTGTGAGCCTCTCAGCGGCCAAGCCAAATTTCTTCAGCCTCCTTAGGGACATGACGGATTGCTGCTAATAACTGAACCGGCCTCGAACCATAAAGACCAGGTAACAAACTCTTAACCCAGTGGCCTGTTTGTTAGAGAAGAAAAGAGTTGCCTTCTCCATTAGCGGACATCTCAAGTTCATACAATCACAGGGGGAGATTGATTGATGAGCTCGACGGGGAGGCCCATGTCTGGTTTGTGGTGTGACTGGTCTGTGGTCAGGGTTCACCAGCCAGACAGAGAGGGAGGTGGGGGGGTTAGGGTTAATCACTAAAGACCCTTGGCAAGCTGGAGTCCATACAAGACCAAGAGAAGAAGAGGACACAGCTGACCTAGTCTTGACATGAGCAGAAGAACATTGTAAACAATGTGTAGTCTTTTTGTAGTCTTATTGTTCCCCAGGGGTTTTGCTTGCTAGCTCACCTCCATTGGACAGGGCTTGGGCCCCTGGGGACGTTAGGAGGACTGTATTTAGCCTCTTTCTTACAGCACGGAGGGAATGTGGCAGTTACAATACGGTTCAGTTTCAATTAGCCTTTGTTTCCAGTAAAGATATCCTCTCAGCACAAGGATTCTATTGGGTATTGAACATCGTCGTGAACAGTTTAGTGATACCCACTGCCAAGAGCAATATGAGATCAATTAGAAGTTTGTATCTTGGCTTGCAGCGAGTTGTAAATTTGGTCCCCCTCACCCCCTCCACTTTAAGTCTGCATCCAGACGCATGCTGCATAATTACACAAGATCCTTTGTTAAAATGATATACAAAGAAACAGCGTTTGATTAGTGATTTGGCTGGGGTTCTGAAGAGGGACATTTATATAATTTGATTTATAGGGGGTTAATACCAAATTCTCGATTGTAACGCTAAACCTCATAGTATAATGGGGCAGATTGGATTGACATAAGTCTGACTGTCACTGAAAAACTTGATGCTGGTACCTTTAAAAATGTTATAGAAACGTTTCATGAAACGGTAGTGACCCTCAGCGGGTAGGGTGTGCAAGCTGGCAGCATCAGTCATCAAAATTGTTTATGGGGTTGTCATGGTAATAGAAGGGGGGGGGGGTTCAAAATAGGTTTGTGGGGATATAACTATCTCTCTCTTGTGATTATCTCTCTGGGGAGATACCTCCCGCTGTACTGTGATTTATGGCTAGCTAGTTCAGGCTGGGTTTGTTGCTTTGTGCACCTCCCCTTTACAGTGTAACATTAAAACACCTGTTGGCATTAACTGTATTTCCCTCTCTGTCCGTTTGTTATTTCAGCTTGTAAAGGTCTACAAGCTGGTCCTTCTGTAGCTCAGTTGGTAGAGCATGGCGCTTGTAACGCCAGGGTAGTGGGTTCGATTCCCGGGACCACCCATACGTAGAATGTATGCACACATGACTGTAAGTCGCTTTGGATAAAAGCGTCTGCTAAATGGCATATATTATTATTATTATTATTATTACCTTTACAAGCTACCTCTACCTTACCTACCTCTACCTTACCTCAATGCCACAATACCTTGGTGGAAATCTTGGTGGATGGTTCAGTGGAATGCTATTTAGTGTTTTGTGGGGGTACATTTTGTTCAAGGGTAGATCTGACCTCTGGGCAGATCTGTGGATAACATTTACATTTAAGTCATTTAGCAGACGCTCTTATCCATAACCCTTATTGAACCATTCACTAATGTTTCCAGTTCCACTAAAGTTTCCTGAAAAGTGTCAATACCTGCACCCATGGTTGGGCAAAGATAGTCTGCATCAACATGAATCTTGTTACAAAATACTTAATAGGCTACTGTAACGGATGTGGGCGAGGGGACGGTCTAAAGTTATACTGTTACACTACCACAAAAATAGAAAAAGGTCACTTTGCATGTAACCATCTTGAGTTATTAAAACAAATCTCAATCAAAGTTGCCTATAAATGAAGATGAATAAACATGTTATGAATTACATATGTGACCAACCTATCAACCCCTAATGATTTACTCTGCGCCTAAAGACCACATTAGCTGAGTTTATGCCTATACCCCTAGTTTATGCCTATACCCTAACACTAGGATCTTTCAGGTCAGAGTTCTGAAAGGGATTTACAAGGCAAGGCTTCTTGCACATGAGCATTGATGCAGCGGGAAACGGGTTAAATCACGTGAGCGCCTGTGTACTTGGCTTGCCACTGAGGCCCATAAAAAGTGTAATTTGAAGAAAGAGAACAAAGAAATAAGCGAGTATAAAATCCCCCTATGAGACACATCTCCGTCATTCACTGACTCCACTTCATCCCGCTCACATCCTCCGCCCTCTCTATACCCAAGGTGTGCTCAAGCGCGGTCAAACTGCGAGTCCGCTCCGAATCAAAAGATGATGCCGTCTCTTTGGTTTTTCTGTAGCATCTTTGCGTTGCACCTCTTGCTCTGCATTCATTCTCTGCCAGTACCGGAGTGGAGAGCCAGCAACAGGTACAAAGCCGCGGCGGTGAGTGACGATATAAATGCAGATGATGTGGAATTATTTTACATTTTACAGAGCAAGAGCGTTTTATGAGTCGAAGTTATGGAGTATGTGGGTCCATACTCACTGTGTGTGTGTGTGTGTGTGTGTGTGTGTGCGTGTGTTATCCTTTTGAGAGAGAAAGCGAGAGAGAGATATCAGAAGAAAGAGAGTAGCCTACCCACTGGGGGAAAGAATGGTTGAATCAACGTTGTTTCCATGTAATTTCAACAACAAAAATACTATGTGATGACGTTGATGTGGGTGGAAAACGTATTTGGATTTGCACAAGGTCATTTTTTGACCAAACTTTTAACTTCATAATGTAAATCAAAACTAGACGTTGAAATGATGTATATGCACACAATGAGCGCCGTTTACTTGTGGAAGAGTGTTGGTTCTAAATCAGTAACTTTGTTCCGCAACAATTTACAGGTAGAGTGCCAGCAGAAAGTATTCATACCACTTGACTTGTTCCATATTTTGTAGTGTTATAGCCTGAGTTCGAAATGAAAAAGTGAAAACATGTTTTAGAAATGTTTGCACATTTATTGTGAATGAAATACAGAAATATCTAATTGACATAAGTATTCACACCCCTGAGTCAATAATTTGTAGAAGCACCTTTGGCAGCGATTACAGCTGTGAGTTTTTAAGTTTCTAAGAGCATTCCACATCTGGATTGTGCAATATTTGTGCATTATTATTTTCAAAATTATGTAAACTCTGTTAAATTGGTTGTTGATCATTGCTAGGCAACCATTTACAGGTCTTGCCATCAGTGGAGATTTTAGCGTGTAAATTGTCGTGGGGCAAACCAAAAAATGTGGGATGGATGCCAGCAAAGCCATAACACAACACTAAACAATAACACCAGTTGCACTATAACGGTGACAAACGGTGCCCACAAACTGTTAGGGCCTACATAAAGCTGTCCCAACAGCAGAGTCCCAAAAGCAGAGTCCCAACACCTTATCACTGCTACAGTTCATTCAGCCTCATTTACTGCCTTTAAAAAACATAGCTGATATGGCTGACTTGCTTCATGTGGTTTCTAATGACAATTGAGATGTACAAGCTATGGTATAAGGGGACGACAAGCGGGATAAGAGGCAATCCGTAATTTCGATTCTGACATTAATGAGCGAGAGACGAGTTAGTCAATATAACTATTTGTTCAGCACTTTTTAAACGTACAGCGACATAATTCAGAACATGGGTCGTTCTTACACATAAACAGACAATAACATCTCTTAGAATATTCGATGATTACATTTCACAATACCGCGTTGGTGAAAATAGACCAAATTATTAGGGTGAGGCACATGGGCTATTAACAGTTTACTACACAACATACACTTATGTGTATACTGTAGTTTAAGAAAGTAATACTATCTGGCATCCTACATAATTTATGAAGCAGCATATCCATTTTTGGACTCACGCTGTTGTGATGTGCTTGAACAGGAAAGTTGCGAGGCGGTCCATTTTCGGAAAATGTTGTAATCAAAGAGAAAGATGCCGGATTTACAATTCTGAGTTGAGTGACCCGTTGAGTGACTTTTCCCAGTCTTAGCTCGTTTTCCCGAGTTCCCAGTTGTCGTGAACTCACAGTTAGCCACTGATTCCTTCCCAAACCACTCATTGTTGGTTTTGCGATTTCCAACTTGTTGTGTAATGTTTATGCCCAATGGCCGATTAGCACCAATACGGTTTATCTCTAATTTCTCTTCATATGAAAAATATTTAATTGTCGACTTGATTCATGGTGAGGACTGCTAGCTTGCTAGCTGAGATGTTGAAAGTATGATGTTGACATGATCAGTCCAATCAAAGCTACTGTACATATAACGTGATTTGATGTCATTCTGTGGCCAATGACCTTGAGCCTTCTTGGATGGGCACTTCTAATATAACTATGGCAGAACCCAAGGGGCAACATTTTTCGAGCTCTGACCTTAGAATTGGGATTGAGTACTGTCCTATGAGTGACAGAAAACTGAGCCAATCATTACAGAAAGCTGAGCCAAACAGGGGCAACACTCTGTATTGTCTGCTGGCTAGCCCCACCACCACATAAATCACTGAGCTAGAGTGAGCTAAATCACTGAGCTCGATGCCTTACTCAAGAAAACAAACAAGAGACCATGTTTGTATGCGGCTTTATAAACTCAATAACGTTTTTATTTTTTTATTTTTTACATTGTTTGCAAACTGATATGTGACACATATTAATGCTAAAATAACAAGCAAAACAGGGAAGCCCCCACACCCCATTTTTGATTTTGCATTGAATTAAAAGTGTGGGGCTCAAATGACGGGTCGCCACTGCTTGCCATACGTTTTGAAGTAGATTTAAGTCAAACTGTAACTTGGCCAATCAGGAACATTCACTGTCTTGGCCTTGTGTTTTAGGTTATTGTCCTGCTGAAAGTTGAATTAATCTTCCAGTGTCTGGTGGAAAGCAGACTGGACTAGCTTTACCTCTAGGATTTTGCCTGTGCTTCGCTACATTCTGTTAAAAAAATGTATTCTGAAAAACTCCCAGTCCTGAACGATAACAAGCATACCCATAACATGATGCAGCCACCACTATGCTTGAAAATATGGAGAGTGGTACTCAGTAATGTGTTGTATTGGATTTGACCCAAACATAACACTTTGTATTCAGGACAAAAAGGGAATTGCTTTGCCACATTTTTTTCCAGTATTACTTTAATGCCTTGCTGCAAACAGGATGCATGTTTTGGAATATTTTTATTCTATACAGGCTTCCTTCTTTTCACTTTGTCAATTAGGTTAGTATTGTTGAGTAACTACCATGTTGTTGATCCATCCTCAGTTTTCTCCTATCACAGCCATTAAACTATGTAACTGTTTTAAAGTGTCACGTGTGCTCCCTCTCCGGCCTCTAGGTCACCAGGCTGCTCGTTATGGCGCACACCTGTCACCATCGTTACGTGAATCAGCACATTATGACACTCACCTGGACTCCGTCACTGCCTTGATTACCTGCCCTTACATGTCACTCCCTTTGGTTCCTTGCCCAGGCGTCATTGTTATGTCTGTGCATTGTTTGTGTTTTCTTGTTCTGTATTATGTTACGTTTATTTATTAAAACGCTCACTCCCTGAACTTGCTTCCCGACTCCCAGCGCACACGTTACATAAAGTCACCATTGGTGAATCCCGAGCGGTTTCCTTTCTCTACGGCAACAGAGTTAGGAAAGACACCTTTATACACCATCCAAAGTGTAATTAATAACTTCACCATGCTCAAAGTGATATTCAATGTCTGTTTTTCTTTTCATTTTTTACCCATGTACCAATACGTGTCCTTCTTTGCGAGGCATTGGAATACCTCCCTGGTCTTTGTAATTGAATCTTTGTTGGAAATTCACTGCTCAACTGGGGGACCTTACAGATAATTGTATGTATGGACTACATAGATGAGGCAGTCATTCAAAAATCATGTTAAACACTATTATTGCACACGGAGTCCATGTAACTTATTATGTGACTTGTGAACTTATTTTGGCTTACCATAACAAAGGGGTGGAATACTTTTACATAAAAATTACATCTTTATTTAACTAGGCAAGTCAGTATAGAACAAATTCTTATTTACAATGACGGCCAAACCTCAACGACGCTGGGCCAATTGTGCGCTGCCCTATGGAAGTCCCAATCACGTCTGGTTGTGATACAGCACAGGATTGAACTAGGGTCTGTAATGACACCTCTAGCACTGAGATGCAGTGCCTTAGACATCTGCACCACTTGTGCCATGGCTCAAGACATTTCGGCTTTTAATTTTTAATACATTTTTCCTATGTTTGAAAAACATCATTCAACTTTTACATTATGGGATATTGTGAGTAGGCCAGTGACAAAAAACATCTAAATGTAATACATTTTAAATGTAGGCTTAACACAACAAAATGTGGAAAAAGTCAAGGGGTGTGAATACTTTCTGAAGGCACTGTGTGCATGATCAGTGGTTTTTACTATTTTTTATTATTGGCTGCATGTCAATCAACTGGTGTTGAAATAGCCTAATATGTTAAGCCCATGCTCTCTTGAAACATGGGTTTCAACTTAGGTTTCGTTTACATTTAAGTTATTTAGCATATGCTTTTATCCAGAGCAATTTACAGGAGCAATTAGGATCAGATTAAGTGCCTTGCTCAAGGGCACATAGATTTTTCACCTTGTCGGTTCAGAGATTCAAACCCTGGCCAATGCTCCTAACTGTTAGCCTAATTGCCACCCCATTACCGCTAGATTTAGATATTCAGGAGAACGTGTAATTTCTCTAAAAGGTGTGTGCCTATGTCTGTGTGGGAGGCTGAAGGTGACCAGAGTGAAATGTTGACAGAGCTTGTATGCCATTGTTGTAACGAGTGCACTGAGAGTCGGGACGCAAGTTCAGGGAGTGAGTGTTGTAAGAAATAAAAGAAACAATGAGCACAAAACACAACCAACGCCCCAACATGAAAACAGAGTCAATAACCCCTGAGGAAAGAACCAAGGGGAGTGACAGATATAGGGAAGATAATCAAGGAGGTGATGGAGTCCAGGTAATTGTCATGAGACGCAGGTGCGCGGGATAATCAGCAGCCTGATTACCTAGATGCCGGAGAGGGAGTATACGTGACAATTGTATGAATACTTAGGATGCAACCTACATTCTCTATGATTTGTAAGACATTGACAGCCCTCAATCTTTCCAATTGGTGGACAGACATGACAAAGGAGAAACCCTACACACAACGCTTGCCTCTTGTATACACATTTCAGATTGGCGCTGGGCTCTGCACAGTTGGCGACAGCATCAAGTTGCTCTTTGCTGAGAGAGAGCTAACATAAGGACTTGGATTTGTTTATATTGAAAGGGTGTGGGAGTGGTTTGGAATGCTTCAGACCATTCAGGTGAAAAATACTTACTTATGAAAATAAAATACTTATGTACTAGGGTCCGAACTGAAGTAAAAGTATCCATACACTGGATAGGTGCCGTGAAATGTGTTGTTTTACAGGATCAGCCATAGTAGTATGGTGCCACTGGAGAAAATTAGGTTTAAGTGACTTGCTCAAGGACACATCAGCAAATTCTTCACATTGATAGCTCAGGTATTCAAACGAGTGACCTTTTGGTTACTTGCCTAATGCTCTAACCACTAGGCTACCTGCCGCCCTAGATAGTGTGTGTCAGTGGTGCATGCAGTCAATTTGTTCCCTGCTGTTGACAAAGCACGAGAGAGGGAGATTATGCAGGCTGAGGCAAGTCATCTGGCATCTGGTGCAGGATAACAAACCCCTATGTCTGCTGACACAGGGAAAAGGGAAAGAACAAGATAGCTGCTGCGCTGAGAGAGCCGGTTCACCTCCTTCGGGTCTTCCATTGTGCGTTCTTCTCTATCACAACTTCCCTTTGTGCTGCCAGAAAAGGCACCCCGAAAAGCATCTGAGAGTGCAGTTGGTTGGAATCAAAGTGTCTGTCAATAGTATAGTCGGTAGGTTTACAGTTAAGTTGTTTTCATGCAAATATGACCACCAAATATGAAGCGACATTTGCGTTCAAGTTTTCCTTGCATACCATGCACATACACTATAAATACAAAAGTATGTGGACAGCCCTAGTGGATTTGGCTATGTAAGCCACACCTGTTGATGACAGGTGTATAAAATCAAGCACACAGCCATGCAATCTCCATAGAAAAACCACTACTAAATGACACCAATAAGAAGAAGAGACTTGCTTGGGCCAAGAAACATGAACAATGGACATTAGATCGGTGGAAATCTGTCCTTTGGTCTGATGAGTCCAAATTTGGGATTTTTGGTTCCAACCCCGCCGTGTCTTTGTGAGATGTAGACTAGGTGAACGGATCATCTCTGCATGTGTGGTTCCCACCGTGAAGCAGGGAGGAGGAGGTGTGATGGTGTGGGGTTGCTTTGCTGGTGACACTGTCAGTGATTTATTTAGAACTCAAGACACACTTAACCAGCATGGCTACCACAGCATTCCACAGCGATACGCCATCCCATCTGTTTTTTTAGCTTAGTGGGACTATCATTTGTTTTTCAACAGGACAATGACCCAACACACCTCCAGGCTGTGTAAGGGCCATTTGATCAAGAAGGAGAGTGATGGAGTGCTGCATCAGATGACCTGGCCTCTACAATCACCCGACCTCAACCAAATTGAGATGTTTTGGGAATAGTTGAACCACAGAGTGAAGGAAAAGCAGCCAACAAGTGCTCAGCGTATGTGGGAACTCCTTCAAGACTGTTGTAAAACTATTCCAGGTGAAGCTAGTTGAGAGAATGCCAAGAGTGGGCAAAGCTGTCATCAAGGCAAAGGGTGGCTGCTTTGAAGTATCTAAAATATAAATATATTTTGATTTGTTTAACTATTTTTTGGTTACTACATGATTCCATATGTGTTATTTCATAGTTTTGATGTCTTCACACTTATTCTACAATGTAGAAAATGGTGAAGATAAAGAAAAAACATTGAATGAGTAGGTGTGTCTAAACTTTTGATTGGAACTGAATATATTTTAATATTTTACTCCCTTTTTGATCTTGTCTTATTGCTGCAACTCCCCAATGGGCTCAGGAGAGGTGAAGGTTGAGCCACGCGTCCTCCAAAACGTGACCCGGTTCTTTATGCCCACCCACACCAATGTGCTGGAGGAAACACTGTTCAACTGATGACCAAAGTCAGCCTGCAGGCACCTAGCCCTCCAGAGTGCGATGAGCCAAGTAAACCCCCCCCCCCCAGATGACACTGGGCCATTTGTGCACCACCCTACGGGACTCCCGGTCACAGCTGGTAGTGAAACCTCAAGCACTGTGATGCAATGCCTTAGAACACTGTGCCACTCAGGAGGCCCTAGAACCAGAATTGTTTGTTGGGAGCTTCATGAAATGTGTTTCCATAGCCGAGCAGCCTCACACAAGCCTAAGATCAACATGCGCATTGCCAAGAGTCGGCTGGAGTGGTGTAAAGCTCGCCACCCCTGGACTCTGGAGCAGTGGAAACGGGTTCTCTGGAGTGATGAATTGCTTCACCATCTGGAATCTGGGTTTGGCGGATGCCAGGAGAACGCTACCCGCTCGAATGCATAGTGCCAACTGTAAAGTTTGGTGGAGGAGGAATAATGGTCTGGGGCTGTTTTTCATGGTTGGGCTAGGCCTCTTCGTTCCAGTGAAGGTAAATCTTAACACTACAGCATACAATGACAGTCTAGACGATTCTGTGCTTCCAACTTTGTGGCAACAGTTTGGGAAAGGCCCTATCCTGTTTAAGCATACATAAATGGTTTGTTGAGATCAGTGTAAAAGAACATGACTGGCCTGTACAGAGCCCTGACCTCAACCCCATTGAACACCTTTGGGATGAATTGGAAAGCTGACTGCGAGCCAGTCCTAATCGCCCAACATCGGGGCCCGACCTCACTAATGCTCTTGTGGCTGAATGGAAGCTCGTTCCCTCAGCAATGTTCCAACATCTAGTGGAAAGCCTTCCCAGAAGAGTGTAAGCTGTTATAGCAGCAAAGGGGGGACCAACTCCATATTAATTGGAATGAAATGTTCGACAAACAGGTGTCCACAAACTTTTGGTAATGTAGTGTATGTTATAGTCTACAAACAGAGTGGGTACTTTCTTTTCAAATAACTTTGCTGATTTCGACTGAATAATAAACAGACAAAGGTTACCATGGCAAAGCATAGATTAATGGTCAGAGGGCAGTCATAGACATATGACTAAAGGGGAGCATGCCGACGCTCCTTAAAAACCTGTCAATTGAGAAAGAAGTATGGTTGAAAGCAACGCTGGCAGCTCCGCTTTGAAAGAAATGCTACTGAGAATTATCTAGTGGTATCTGAACATGTAGATGCTTGTGTAGATACTGTAATTTAAGCTCAAGAGGTGCTATACTGGAACTTAGCAAGTCTACATTCGTATCCCATCATTTTTCAGAGACTGAACCGTAAAGCTGGAAAGACTTTGTGAGATACTTACATGTAGTTTACAATTCAAGCCATTGAAAGCAGGATAAGTACTTAAGTCAAGGTTCCAAAATGGGTCTGTTGGAGTAGTCTGACGTAGTGAGGCAACATAGACAGAACTGTGAGTTCACCAGAGAGCTCTTCAAATATTCCCTAAAGTTGTTGGAACGTTCACTCATGAGATTAATCTACACTACAGAATTAGCTTTGAAACCTTTTTGTATTGAATTCTTTCATTGTTTTCTTTGAGACACACAGACTAGTGAGCCAGAACCCAATGTCTAACATTGATTTGACGATTTGAGGAATCTCTTCACCCCAAGCGAGATCTGCCATCAAAATAATTTTCCTTAGCAGTGGTCTTTGGTGTTGCAACCAATTCATTCTTCTCTAACAAAGCAACTTAGATACACCACTGTCAATGCCTCTTTATTTCTCTCATTTCCCATCATATTAAATCCTCATCCTCTTCCTGCTAAACCATTTCTTCACTCAGTGTAATCACTTAGTTTGTGTGTACAACCTCTCAAGGCGTGCAGAATGCAGGTCTCTGGGGCTCGTTGTGTATAAATATTTATCCTCGATGGATTTCCTCCAGCGTGCACATTATTTATCTTTATGGCCTACTTGTTATCTACCAAAGGGTGTCTGAGTTAGTGGGGATAGTGCTCATACAGTGCATTCGGAAAAGTAATATAATAATAATAATAATAATAATAATATATGCCATTTAGCTGACGCTTTTATCCAAAGCGACTTACAGTCATGTATTCAGACTCCTTGACTTTCTCCACATTTTGTTACGTTACAGCCTTAATCTAAAATGTATAAAAATGTTCCCTCACCAATCTACTACACACAATTATACATAATGACAAAGCAAAAACAGGTTTTTAGAAATGTAGCAAATTTATTTAAAAACTGAAATATTACATTTACATAAGTATTCAGACCATTTACTCAATACTTTGTTGAAGCATCTTTGGCAGTGATTACAGTCTCGAGTCTTCTTGGGTATGACGCTATAAGCTTGTCACACTGGTATTTGGAGAGTTTCTCCCATTCTTCTCTGCCGATCCTCTCAAGCTCTGTCAGGTTGGATGGGGAGCGTTGCTGCACAGCTATTTTTTATGTCTCTCCAGAGATATTTGATTGGGGTCAAGTCCGGGCTCTGGCTGGGCCACTCAAGGACATTCAGAGACTTGTCTCGAAGCCACTCCTGAAATGTCTTGGTTGTGTGCTTAGGGTCGTTGTCCTGTTGGAAGGTGAACCTACGCCCAAGTCTGAGGTCCTAAGTGCTCTGGAGACAGGTATTCATCAAGGAACTCTCTTTGCTCCGTTCATCTTTCCCTCGATCCTGACTTGTCTCCCAGTCCATGCTGCTGAAAAACACTCCCACAGCATGATGCCACCACCATGCCTCACCGTCGGGATGGTGCCAAGTTTCCTCGAAATATGCCGCTTAGCATTCAGGCCACAGAGATCAATATTGGTTTCATCAGACCAGAGGATCTTGTTTCTCGTGGTTTGAGAGTATTTTGGTGCCTTTTGGCAAACTCAAATCGGGTTGTCATGTGCCTTTTATTGAGGAGTGGCTTCCTTCTGGCCACTCTACCATAAAGGCCTGATTGGTAGAGTGCTGCAGAGATGGAGGTCCTACTGAAAGGTTCTCCCATCTCCACAGAGGAACTCTAGAGCTCTGTCAGAGTGACCATCGGGTTCTTGGTCACCTCCCTGACTAAGACCCTTCTCCCCTGATTGCTCAGTTTGGCTGTCCGGCCAGCTCTGGGAAGAGTCTTGGTGGTTCCAAACTGATTCCATTTAAGAATGATGGAGGCCACGGTGTTCTCGGGGACCTTCAATGCTGCAGACATTTTTTTGGTACCCTTCCCCATATCTGTGCCTCGCCACGATCCTGTCTCGGAGCTCTACAGACAATTCCTTTGACCACGTGGGTTGTTTTTTTCTCTGACATGCACTGTCAACTGTGGGACCTTATATAGACAAGTGTGTGCCTTTACAAATAATGTCCAATCAATTGAATTTACCACAGGTGGACTCCAATCAAGTTGTAGAAACATCTCAAGTATGATCAATGGGAACAGGATGCACCTGAGCTCAATTTCGAGTCACATATATAAATAAGGTATCTATTATGTGTTTTTTAAATTTTAATAAATTAGCACAATTTTCTATAAACCTGTTTCCACGTTGTCATTATGGGGTATTTTGTGTAGATTGCTGAGGATTTATTTGTATTTTTAATCCATTTTAGAATAAGGCTGTAATGTAACAAAATGTGGGAAAAGTCAAGGGGTCTGAATACTTTCTGAAGGCACTGTATATATACTGTGTGCAGTATGTGCTCAGTATGTAGAAGGAAAGTAAATGTTGCACCTTTTTCCTGTTTCAGTTGTGGATTTAGATGGATGTCACAAAGGCTGCATTGAAAAGTCTGAGTACCTTATCGTCTTGGTTGGATGAAGCTGTTTTCCCCTACACTTTCTTCTAAGAAAGAAAGGCTACCTTCTAATCAGGGGTGAAAGTAGAATAAATGTTTTCCCGGTACCCAACCTCCTAAATGTGCACATGCTTGCGCCAAACATTTTTATGGACCTAATCATAGAATTACATATATAATCGCTATTAATTCAATAGCATCTCTGTGGTCCTAGTCGTAAAGATTTGTCATTTCACTTTTAAAATATATTGTGCCATAAACACAACCAGTCATGATGTTTTCATCTGATTATCAAACAATCACGTCAAAGGGCTCCTTTACTAGGCTACCTGCCCACGTTCATCCACTCACAACATATTACCAGCCTCCAAACAGTGATGAATGGAAAGAGACTGTTACTCAAAACACCAAAACGTGTCATGGCATTGGCGATTGTCATTAGGTTAGCATTTATGTGTCCACTGCTGTCCTCGCGGGTCTCAGTGTCGGCCACTCATCGCTGCCTTGGAAAATGTCTGTTTTTCTCGAAACCACGTCACATTTTGGATCGTAGGCTATACCGCCCGTTTTCAAGTCCATTTGCACATTTTTCATGCCTCTGACTGGTACGGCGTACCCCCATGATTTATTTTGTCGGGATGCCGTACCAGACCGTACCGCCTTACTTTCACCCCTTGGTTCTAATCTACAGTAAAGCAATCTTTAAATTTCAATTGGAGCCGATATATCATCCGATAATTCCAGCGATAGCCGATATTCAATAAATGGGATGAAAAAAGGGAATCTCATGCTGATCTGAACACTTGCAACCATTCTCATGATATGTCATTATTGTCTCAATGTAAGAAATCAACATAATGTTTTTTTGTTTTTTGTTGTATATCGGCAGATATATCGGTATCGGTAAAGTTTGTCCCCCATAAAATCATAATATGTATCGGACCCCAAAAAACTATCGGTCGGGCTCTAGTTTCAGTTGAAGACCAATTGTTTTCAGATTGGTATGGTAACAGCATCATAAGTCACATTCATGACTCCTTTGTTGTACACCAGACAGACATCCAGATGTTGTCTATGATCAGGGTGAGAGGGAATTTTCTAACACCTGTTCCCCTCACTACAGCTGTGTGTTCAGGGTATGAGGGAGGCATTTGGGCTGGTTAAGGTTTTTAGT
This sequence comes from Oncorhynchus keta, assembly GCF_023373465.1. Taxonomy (NCBI): domain Eukaryota; kingdom Metazoa; phylum Chordata; class Actinopteri; order Salmoniformes; family Salmonidae; genus Oncorhynchus; species Oncorhynchus keta. Next base: position 15,719,057 of record NC_068429.1, read on the forward strand.
GAATGAATGACATAGACAAAAGCCCCTTTTATAGCAACAGACGCCACCAGGGAGATTACCCCCCAGAGCCATGGTCTGTAGGCGGGCACATTTTGTTGTCATGTTTCACCGTTAGCTGGGGTTTGCCAAGGTGAGCAAGACACAGCTATCCAGAACTGTCCTGTAGGGACATGTCAGCTCTCTTTTACTGGGTTTTCCCCCAGTTTCCATCTGACAGACTGCGGTTCTGTGTTGTTCGACCTCAATTGGATCTTTAAGCTCGTTGTTGAAATGCAACCCAACATCCACCGCCACATGCTTGACTAAAATCAGTCACTTAGTCAGTTCTATTGGACTACTGTTGATGCCAGTTCAGCTGATTTCATCAACCAATCTGTGTGCAGTATGATGTGGTGTCCCTGAATCTCCCTGAATATGTGAAATATTTTTCATTAGAGATTCAGAATAAACTAAGGCAGTGTTTTCCAAATGGAGGGTTGGGATCTATTGGTTGGTCACAGTAAAAGCCTTCTCGGCTGTGGATCAAAGTTGGGACTTGGCTACAAATGTGGTATTCTTAATGTTAAGTGAAGGAAAGTAAAGTAAGGATAGAAGTCAATAGTTGGGTGATGTCTCCAAAAAGTTATATCTCCAAAAAGTTATCATATCTCAGGCTATCATAGACCAAAGCATTGCTATCAGGTGATAAATACATCTGGTGTAAATCTGCCAGCGGTCCCTGCGGCATACAATGCTTCACACAGAATGGGGCAGTCATCAGTTTTATGGGGCAGACCTGGAGTTTGGCTTTCTCTCTTGCACAAGTACTATGTTGTTCTCTATTGTCTTAGTCAGTTGAGGCCTGTAAATGTAGCCTATTGTCTGCAGATCTGAACAATGATATATTGGGCCTTTCTTTGAAACTCACACCCAACTAAGAAAATCAAACCCATGCATCCCTCACATAAGGATGACATCTGGTCCAAGGTCACCCGTTTCTAATAAGCATGGAACTTGTAACTCCCATTGGACCAAAAATATTTCAACGCTCTTGATGGTCCTGAGTTGTGAGTAATTATTTCATCTGCGTGTGGTTGTTATGAGCACACTGAATAGCTGACAACATGCTGGAGGGTTGTTTTCTTCTTATTAGATTTGGCCAAGTCTCACAAAGATGCTATTTTGGCTCTGCTGGTGAGTGGTTGTTCTCACCGTAGTTAGCATTTTTTCATCATGAATCTTGTTCTGGAGGCAGCTCTGCAGAGTGGTCACTAGCTGGCACAGCCACAATATCATAAAATATGATTTTAAACCTAACCTTAACCACACTGCTAACCCTAATTCCTTAACCCGAACCTTAAATTAAGACCAAAAAGCTCATTTTTGTTTTCATACATTTTTACAATATAGTTTTGTAAGTCGCTCTGGATAAGAGCGTCTGCTAAATGACTTAAATGTAAATGTAAATGTAGTCAATTTTGACTTTACACCTGGCCTATCGAAGGGGAAATCACTCAGTTCTGCCACCAGGACTAGACTTGTGACAATAAACGTCAACCTGCGTTCTGCATAGAGACTTTTTTGGCTATGGTTCATTGCATCAGCTGAACCCCAAAAGATCTGAACTAACTGTCTTGTCACGTTGAGTGTCAAAGCAAAAGATATATAGGCGGTCTATTAAATAGGTATTATGCTGTTTATTTTTAAAATATTGGATGAAAAGTGAACACCTGGCCTTGAATATTTTTTACGTTGCTTTTCTCTTGCAGCATTCTTCAACTCAGTATCTGCACTTTGATATTAGAGTAGGAGTGTCAGATGTTCAGGCTGCTGCACTGATACTATGGAGGCTCTAGTCTACAGTGCCTGGTTAAATTGTGTTTGAGAGCTTATTTTTACTCTCTAAATGGTTAAATGAGTGAGAAATATATGTCATTGCAAAAGTATATGTTGCCCACTCACAAACTATTATCTCAAATGAACATGTTGAATTATTTAGCCATATTGTGACGCACTCAGGCGTAGTGGGAGCGGAGTCAGGTGCAGGAGGCAGAAGGTACGGAATAGTGCTTTTATTTCAGCACAGGGAAAATCGTACACTCCAAATACCAGGCGCACATCCACGATTGGCCCAAAAACAGGATCTAACTAGTCTGGAGAAAACCCCAAAACGAAACACACTACCACACATAAACACAGTGGAAAAATAAGCCCGCACAAAGAGCAGGCGGGCCTTACCGGCTTAAATAGCCCAACTAAAAACCTAAACAAGAAACAGGTGAAACCAATAAGACAAAACCAACAGAAAAGGGAAAAGGGATCAATGGCAGCTAATAGACTGGTGACGATGACCGCCGAGCGCCGCACGAACAGGAAGAGGAGCCACCTTCGGTAGGAGTCGTGACACATTCAATTATTTTATATTGAGCAAATTTCCTTAATGTAGACAGTTTGTGTTACTACCTTACACAAGTTAGCATTTTCACCCCATAAATGACACATCCTTTTTACCTCAGATTGGGGATGTTAGTATAAATGTTTATAGTCATCACGATGACATAAGATCAATTGCTTAAATCCCTTGGCTGAATACAGTGTGCAACATCCTAAGTGGTGGAAAACTGTATTTTATTTCCTCATTTTTCCCCCCAACTGCCCGCCATTAAAGCTAGATAAGGAGGGAAATGATGCCTTTGCAGCCTGAACGGTGGGTGCGTTATGTACGAGCCAGCCTACATGGGACACGAGTGTATTACCAGTTGGGCACATAAATCCTAGACGATAGCGTAAATTTAGCGCCCACTATCGGCTGCCTAAGCTACTTACTAACCAAATTGGGGTTTCATGCATACATCAAGGTCAGTGCCATTGTGATCTACATTTTTTTTTTTAAATAGACATGACATAAAGTTGAATGGTTTCAGAATTTACAGAATAACTTGAAGAGAGATAGGAGGGAAGGCTTCCACATTCAAAGGCTGAAAAACAGAAGTGTACCTGGTTACTTATTATGTTAGATCGTACAACTGATAGACATAAATGGGATTCCTCTCTTAATGTCCATCTGCAAGGTTTGGAATGATGAATGTTAGCAAGGAAGGTAGTGTGTACTAGTCCCTGATCACAACATCCAAGTCTTTCAAGCCTTTGTGAAAATGCACCACTGCATCAAAGCCTCTCATGTTAGACTTTTAATGGCCATTTAAAAATAGCTTGTTCACAAATTACAGCTTTTAAAGGGTACCCTTGGGCTGTCGGACGCGGAAGCATTTTTAAGACCGTTAAAACAAGAAAGAAACTACAATTCACCCTATTTCACCTCTACAACTGTCATCCCCTCCCCCATAGAAAAAAGCCAGAGAAGGAAAAGTTTCCACGCCTTCACAGCTACTTTTTTAGGAAACCAGTAAACTGTAATAAAGCGAAGCCAAAGATAGAGCAAGGATAAAGTGGTGAGAGGGTTCAGCCGTCCCCCTTCCTCCGACCCCTCCCTGTCCTCCACCCAATCATCTCTCCACCCATTCAATTGACAGACCAATTCCCTCTAAATTCTCTGGAGGAAATTGACTAATAATGCCTTGGAGATTTATCTGGGTCCCGGAAGCCCAGCTCCTCCTGAGGTTCTCTATTAGAATGTTACAGTAATGTACCATGCTGCAATTTACTGTGATGACCATGTCTTGCCATGCAGCTATCTAAAAACATGCATTCCATTTTCCATTTGATTTAGTTTAATGTCATTTTCTTTGTAGCCTAGATGTATGTGATTTTGTCAAAACAATAGCTTAATTTACATTCTTTGAATGGTACTTAGTTGCACATACCTCTTTTCACAGGGATGGCCTCAGAAGACTCACCCATATGGCCTGAAGAAGACGACAAGATTTGATCATACTCAGGACACTCTGAAGGAACAATTGCACCTGTCGGGAGGTGTCTATCCAGAGACTGTGTTGTCATGGAATGGCACAGAGTCAATCTGGAATCGGCCTCGCTGTGGTGTTCCAGACTATCCTACTCAGAAGCAAAGTGGCATCTCGGACTACCACATGCAGAAGGGGGGCAGCTTTGGAGGAAAGCAGCGGCGGAAGCGCTTCGTTGTCTTTGGGGGGCGCTGGGACAAGACTGACCTCACCTACAAGTAAGGTTATTCTTCTTTGGTTGATCTAGACCAGGTATTCCCAAACTGGGGTACACCAAATAAAAATGTGATTCACATAAAAAATTAATAATAATAATAATATTTTAGAAGAAAAAAAATACAAAAAATATCTTCAAATTTTCAAACAGTCCATTAATATTTTCCAACGGGGCTATACATTTGGGGGAGGTTTTTTTCTCGCCTGAGTAGCCTCGTTTCACTGCCAAAAATGCAATTAAACCATCTAGTGTTCAGCGAAATAACAACACAATGTCAAATACAGGTAGCCTAGTCAAATAATTAACATCCAATCACATTAACTGTTACTCTCTCGCGGGAAACTTTCACTCTTGCGCAGACATTTAGATGCGAAACATGACAATTTGAAAAATAAAGACGTCTTTTGAGTAGTAAGACATGTACAAAAGCAAAAGATACCATTCATAAGAAGGGCCTAGAAGCGTCTTATATGGTGAGCTACTGAGTGGCTAGGACAGGCAAGCCTCAAGCTATTGTGGAGGACTTCATTCTTCCTGCTGCCACGGATATGGCTGGGACAATGTTTGGGGAAAAGGTACAAAAACTATACAACAATGACTTCATCAACAACACTGTTTCACGGCGCATCAGTGACATGGCAGAAGATGTTTTGAAACAATTACTGCTTTGCATACAAGCCAGTGAGTTATATGCATTACAGCTGGATGAGTCAACTGACGTGGCGGGCCTGACACAGATCCTGGTATATGTCTGTTACGTTTATTGGGGGACAATTAAGGAAGACATCCTCTTCTGCAAACTACTGGAAACCAGGGCAACATGAGAGGATATTTTTTAAGTACTGGACAGCTTTGTGACATCAAATGGACTTTGGTGGTCAAGATGTGTTGGTGTCTGTACTGATGGTGTAAAAGCCATGACAGGGAGAATTAGTGGAGTGGTAACGCGCGTGCAAGCAGTTTCTCCCGACTCCACTTGGGTACAACTGACAGCTTGAAAGACGTTTTGTACACTACAGTGAAAATGGTTAACTTTGTTAACTTAAAGCAAGGCCCCTGAACTCTCATGTATTTTCTGCATTATACAATGATATGGGCAGCGACCATGTAACGCTTTTATAAAACTGGTTATAAAGGGGCAAAGTATTGATATGATATTTTAAATTGAGAGACAAGCTTGAAGTTTTCTTTACTGACCATCATTTGCACTTGTCTGACCGCTTGCATGATGACGGGTTTCTCACACGACTGGCCTATCTGGGAGATGTTTTTTCTCTCCTGAATGATCTAAATCTAGGATTACAGGGACTCTCTGCAACTATATTCAATGTACGGGACAAAATTGAGGCTATGATTAAGAAGTCGGAGCTCTTTTCTGTCTGCATTAACAAGGACAACACAGGTCTTTCCATCATTGTATGATTGTTTGTGTGCAAATTAAATCAAGCTTATGGGCAATGTATCACATAGTGTGTGTGGCAGGCTTACAATGATGGAAAAAACAACATTTGAGAGTGCGCTGACCCTGGTGCTAGAGGGGGTACAAAGCTGGAGGTTGAATGTTTGAAGGGGTGCGGGACCATACATTTTTTAAATTTGTATTTCGTATGTAAATCACATTTTTATTTGGCGTACCCCAGTTTGGGAACCACTGCTCTAGACATATCCATGCATTTAGCTTTTTCACTGGGATCTGCTTTTCCTGAGTTTGCTCTGGAATTTTTATACATGGCATACAAATTCAAGAGGTTATCACTGATATCTGTAGTTTAGCCAGCAAGGACAGAGACACAAATGCAACCCCTGTCACGGTAGACTGGTTAACTTCTACAGTACACTGGCTGGCAAAGGCCACCACCAGCCTGCAAAGGTCGCTACTGGCTGGCAAAGGCCACCACCAGCCTGCAAAGGTCGCTACTGGCTGGCAAAGGCCACCACCGGCCTGCAAAGGTCGCTACTGGCTGGCAAAGGCCACCACCAGCCTGCAAAGGTCGCTACTGGCTGGCAAAAGACACTACATTGTTCTGAATGAAAGGCGGGTAATGTGTACATCATATGTATCACTCTGGTCCCCAACCCAGCACCTCAGCTTATTTTATATGCTCAAAATCAAGAATCATTTGGGTTAGGCCACCCAGGTTACAGCTACTGAGAGGAGAGAGGAGCCTTTACACTGACGCCAAAACTTCTAAAGAGACACATTTCAGTGAAGGATAATTTACTTTGTTGTAAAGGATAGGCTGCCCAGCCTATGTAGATGTGTATTCAGTGTTTGGCTGAGTTCATGTTTTTGATAGAATTTCAAACCAGACATGGCAGAAAACTAGGAGGCACTACTTCAATTTACTTTGGGATTTCTTTGCCTTTGAAGCACCTTTTGAGTGACACGGTGACCTCGTGCCCTCGGGGTCATCTGCACTCCTCCCTGTGTTTGGACTGCCTTGCCTCTTCCATTAAAGTCAAAAGACGGGCCACACCGGACATTTGCCACCCACCCCCTCTGTCATTTGGAGTCAGAGGGGGTCGCGACCTGAAAAAACATAGCCATTTACAAGACAGTGTCAGAGCACTCAAGCATGTTACAGCAGAGCAGACCGCATGCTTCCTGATGTCTCCACATACAGCTCAGCAGGAAGGGGGCTGGAGAGGGGAAAGGTCAAGCTAATAGTTACTTCCAGAGGAGTGTTATCAGAAGAGCAACACTGAGTCTTTGTTACAGAAAGCTATTTCTTTTTCAGCACAACAGTAAGTGTCACTCATATTTTTTTCATTAGCCCACTGTTAATAATGTCCCAAAACATTTCAAGATATAGGATTTTCAAGAAGCAAAGTGTCACTTGCCACATCAAGATGATGCCTGTGGGAAGTGACACTTTGCTTCTTGAAAGTCCAATATCTTGAAAACTTGACTGCTGACATGCTAAACATTTTGGGACTGTATTAAAGAGATGCTCCAGCACTTTTGAATAATTTTTTAGCCAGCAGTTCTGAAAGTAGCACTCATGAGCCAAAAAATAGCCTAAGTCACATATGTGCGCCATGTCATCTCTCTCTCTCTGCTGTGTCCACTGTGCCGTTGGGCCCGCCCTGCAACTTCATTGGATAACTTTGGGCAGGCCTTTTGCTAGCTGTCCCTCAAATGTGAGGGGCTGAAGCTCATTGGCTAAAACTCAAATTGCTAGGGTGCTGACCCATGTGGAGGTAAAAATGTAGGAAACATGGTGCGGCACATCTTCAAGAAAACAGTTGCTTTCAAACTAGGGATTTTGTGGCTAATTGAGGTAAAGCAGTAATTCTGCTAATATATTATGTATGTATGAACTACACATTGACACATCCATCCCAAAGCAGGATGTTTTTTAAAAAAAAACGTTTTTTAGTCGCCAAAGTACCGGAGCATGTCTTTAATAACAGTGGATTAATGAAAAAAATACAGAAATATAGTTTTTGAGTGGATTTTTCCTTTAATGGTGTAGAATTGTTATATTATATTGTATGAATAGTGAGCTTATGTTTTCACGTGAAAAATGCCATATGTATTGATCAAGCATAAAAATGTTGTGTATGATTAACCACCCTTCCCCAAACAAACACCAATATATTGCATCATAAGTCATCATTACTCATGATCCCTTTGAGGTAGCCACTTACTCAGTGTCCCTAAGTATAGCTTCATTGTCATTTTGCTGATTGTCAACAGGCACTGAACCTCCCGTGCCCTGCACTCCCTCTCACAGAAAATAATATCTGCACACACAGCTTTTCAAGAAAGGAACAAATAATTGTACGATTGTACAGTACTGTAGGGGTGTGTACTGTACTCTGCTGGCTCATCACATTTTTACCTCAGGAGACACACAACAGCACAGAGCTGGACCTGCCTCTTTTGGCCCGCGAGCCAGCAATCAGCACTGTTGTCCCCGCTCTGGTTCCACTGCTCTTTTCCCAGAGTGGCTATGGTGAGGGGGGTCATTACCAGGCCAGCGTTTTGCTGTCTCCTCTGTGATGACTAATAATAACGGGCCGTAGCATTAGCAACATAGTGACTGTTCCACATTCTGGAACTGAACTCCCAGGGCACAGGTTTAATGGGTGTCTGCTGCAGGCGTCGGGGGCTGTGGTTAGAACCGGGCCCCGGCATGCATCACCGTGGCAGGGTTAGGGAGGTTGTTGAAGTAGAGTAGGGTAATACAGCAACAGCACAAGGCTGGCCTCTCCTGTCTGGGCATGTATGTAGGGCCTCCACACAATGAGGCGCAATCCATTTTTGCAACCCCCGCCCATTCATTATGAAATCTAAAATGAAGAATAAAAGTGATAGCCGCCATGGCTGGTATCCAGGGAGGCACCAGGGGAAACGTCTGCAGGGCAGGGGGGTAACGGATTGCAACAGAAAGCAGGGGTGGGGGGGGATTTTACTGGCGCCCACTGAGAAACCCATAATATGAAACATGAGACCGACATTGAGACTGAACATGTCACGGTTGTTTAAATGTCCTCCATGGGGTGTCGCCTGGTAATAACAAGCGCTGGCCTTCCTGTCTGTCAACGCCTGTCATAATAATGCAGGTCCTGGTTGGACGGACGCACACACAACCTCTGTCAACTCAGCGTTCAGCCTTGCTGCATGGTAATCCACATCAACTGTGAACAAGTTGAAGTTATGTTTCTATGTACTGCACATTACCTATGCTTTGAATAACTGAAGTATGAATCCAAATACAACAGGTGTAGCCTTTACCGTGAAATGCTTACTTACAAGCCCTTTCCCAACAATGCAGAGTTAAAAAGTACGAAAATGTGCAAATAAAAATAGAAAATAGGAACACAATAGATAACAATAACGAGGCTATGTACAAGGAGTACCGAGTCAATGTGCAGGGGTACGAGATAGTTGAGCTCATATGTATATGTAGGTACCAGTAAAAGTGACAAGGCAATCAGGATAGATAATTAACAGAGTAGCATCATTGTACGCATGTGAAGAGTGTAAAAATGTGTGTGTGGCATCAATATGCATGTGTGTGTGTGTGTGTGTGTGTGTGTGTGTGTGTGTGTGTGTGTGTGTGTGTGTGTGTGTGTGTGTGTGAGCATGTGTGTTTGTGTTGGAGTCTTAAGTTTATTTAAAATTGAAATAAAAAATAACTTTTATTTAACTAGGCAAGTCAGTTAAGAACAAATTCTTAAGTATGCGTGAGTGTGTGGGTAGAGTCCAGTGCGTGTGTGGGTAGAGTCCAGTGCGTGTGTGGGTAGAGTCCAGTGCGTGTGTGGGTAGAGTCCAGTGCGTGTGTGGGTAGAGTCCAGTGCGTGTGTGGGTAGAGTCCAGTGCGTGTGTGGGTAGAGTCCAGTGAGTGTGTGGGTAGAGTCCAGTGAGTGTGTGGGTAGAGTCCAGTGAGTGTGTGGGTAGAGTCCAGTGAGTGTGTGGGTAGAGTCCAGTGAGTGTGTGGGTAGAGTCCAGTGAGTGTGTGGGTAGAGTCCAGTGAGTGTGTGGGTAGAGTCCAGTGAGTGTGTGGGTAGAGTCCAGTGAGTGTGTGGGTAGAGTCCAGTGAGTGTGTGGGTAGAGTCCAGTGAGTGTGTGGGTAGAGTCCAGTGAGTGTGTGGGTAGAGTCCAGTGAGTGTGTGGGTAGAGTCCAGTGAGTGTGTGGGTAGAGTCCAGTGAGTGTGTGGGTAGAGTCTAGTGAGTGTGTGGGTAGAGTCCAGTGAGTGTGTGGGTAGAGTCCAGTGAGTGTGTGGGTAGAGTCCAGTGAGTGTGTGGGTAGAGTCCAGTGAGTGTGTGGGTAGAGTCCAGTGAGTGTGTGGGTAGAGTCTAGTGAGTGTGTGGGTAGAGTCTAGTGAGTGTGTGGGTAGAGTCTAGTGAGTGTGTGGGTAGAGTCTAGTGAGTGTGTGGGTAGAGTCTAGTGAGTGTGTGGGTAGAGTCTAGTGAGTGTGTGGGTAGAGTCCAGTGAGTGTGTGGGTAGAGTCCAGTGAGTGTGTGCGTAGAAGCTGTTCAGGAGCCTTTTGGTCTCAGACTTTGTACTACGGTACCGCTTACCGTGCGGTAGCAGAATGAACGGGTCTATGGCTTGGGTGGCTGGGGTATAGAGATTCTGGATACCGCCTGGTATAGAGGTTCTGGATGGCATGGAGCTCGGCCCCAGGGATGTACTGGGCTGTCCGCACCACCCTTTGCATCAGCCTTGCGGTCGGATGTCAAGCAGTTGCCATAACAGACGGTGATGCAGCAAGTCAAGATGGCAGCTGTCAGACTTTTTGAGGATAGGTTTTTTAATTTTTTTTATTATTCTGCATAAAGAGTGTTGGTTGGTTAGTTGGGTCATTATGCAAGCAAGCACCTATCATAGTCTTTGTTCATGTTGCTGTATACTTAAGTTGATCACTCTTTTGTCGCTGAGAATGTTCCTGCACTGCAGAAAATGCACCTTGTAGTGTATTTGACTTGTGGTTTCCACTTGAAAATTTCAGACTTGATTTGCCCTCACAAAAAATGTGTCAACCCCTACATAAATGTTCATCATTTAGAATTCACATAATAACTCACATTTCCTGTTGCTGTAGGATTATTTACCTTCTGTAGCAAACTGGTTCAAATTAAATCTGTATGATTGAACCATGCTATCATGGTGATCTGGCATTGTGCAGAAAGTTAATCCATACAACCCATTCAGCAACATATTATATCCTTTTGTTGATGTGGGACGTTTGACAGCTCCAACCCACCAGTCAAGCTGGGTGGCATCAGACTGGGCCTTGCACCCACTTCAGAGAGGCTTCTTTCTCACAACAACCAGATTATCCTAGACCAAGGTCACCCCGTGGCCCATGAAGCAACTAGAGAAGGGTGGCACTCACTCTGCCCCCCGCAAAAGAGGATTATGGGTAGAACACAGATGGCGATCATGCTGGTGGTTTCTGACGTATGTGTGTGTGTTTGTGTCTCACAGGATCATGCGCTTCCCCTGGCAGTTGAGTAATGAGAAAGTCCGTCACATCTTGCAGGAGGCTCTGCGTGTGTGGAGTGAAGTCACACCCTTGAAGTTCACTGAGGTCAGCAGTGGGAGAGCTGACATCATCATCGACTTTACCAGGTAATCATCATTCTAGAGGTGTAGGATCTTAATTTGATCAGTATTGTCGTAACAAAATAGATCAACGATGGTAGACAAGAAGCAGGTACAGGAAGTGAACATATAATTAACAATGGACATGAAACAAAGCATGACAGCGTCTGGACATGAACACATAACGACATTAATGCAGGCACAGGGAACAAATGAGGGAGCAGATAGTTATAGGCAGGGCAATCAACAAAGGGAAGGAGTCCAGGTGAGATCAATGAGCGCTGCTACACGTAATGATGGTGACATGTGTGCGTAATGAAAGGCAGCCTGGCGCTCTCGAGCCAGAGAGGGAGAGCGGGAGCAGGCGTGACAATTTTGATGTTTAGTTTAGTCCATAATGTGGCTTGGTCGATGGTTAGACTATTAGCTGGGCAAAATTAGGCTACATGAAAAGTACAATACTGTAAATATAACTGTGTGTTAGTGTGGGTTTTCAGTGAATTTCTGTAAATCACAAAGCTCATCTGCATTTCCTGTGGCGCAGAACACTGAGAACCTGAGGCAAGCTTGGGATGAACTCTATTTCAGCTCACCTATTTCAGAAAATCTATTGAAATTCCAGTCATGCACTGGAAAATGTGTTATTGATTTCTATTACAGTTTTTAAATGTACTTTCAGTATAACAGCATTACTGGTCATATGACTCAGTGTGCTGGTGCACATCATCAAAACTATTGGTATGTCTTGTGTCACTTTCCTGACTCACTCAATGTCTGTGTTTATCTGTGAAGCACTCAACCTTTACTATAAATATTACTAATGCTAACACCCAGGACAACCTATTTCATCTGTCTTGTGCTTCTTATCAGGTTCATCTTGTTGACTTAGAGAAGTGAAGTTCTCATCTTATCAGACAAAAACACAAGGACCTTTTCAAAAGATTGAGGGATTAGCGTTGATGGTTGTACAGATAATCAGCTTTGCTGTTGGACATTCACACAGCTATGTTCATGACTTGTTATCTGTTAGGGAAAGAGGTAGGAAATAAGGGAGTGGTGTTACAGCTAGTACAGGTGTAGCATTTTTCACAGGCCAACACTAGTGTTCAGTTATCTCAGTACAATCACCAAACTTGAGGGCAAGTTTCATTTACTCAATCAAATCTAAAAATGTGCATGAATTTGTGAATGTCCATTTATCTTCAAAGAAATGTAATTCCTGAATTAAATGTTCTAAATAGGAACCTGAACTCACCAACTCCGTTAAACTGAGTTGAATTGACCCCAACCCTGCCCATCTCTCACCCATCTATAATAGGCCATGCTCATGGGCGAATCGTCCCCCCCTCCATCCTGAATGCACTTGAATGTTACAAGACAGGACTTGTTTGCTACGGTTTATTTGAATGAAAAGCCTCAGGGCACATTTCTTCGACTCTCAATGGATTTGTTGTGTTGGCACGAGCACAACAGCATCACATTCCCTTGTTGTAAATTACTGCAGCTTTAGAGCATCCACCTACACACCAGACCTACATACATGTTTCTTCTCTCAGACGATACTGTGTATCCGCCCTCGAGACCTTTGCCTTTGTAAGTAGAGATTAACACTGACGTTCTGTCTCGTCCCGCTGCGGAGTTCATTTTTCCAAGATAATGTACAGAACAGAGGCGTTTATCCTGCTTATACCACAGTTGTAAAAGAAAAAATACTAAAGCACATATTTACCGGAAGAAATAACATGTTTTCGTAGATATTACAATTTTCTTGTCTTTTTTACATTACATTACATTTACATTTATGTCATTTAGCAGACGCTCTTATCCAGAGCGACTTACAAATTGGTGCATTCACCTTATGACATCCAGTGGAACAGCCACTTTACAATAGTGCATCTAAATCTTTTAGGGGGGTGAGAAGGATTACTTTATCCTATCCTAGGTATTCCTTAAAGAGGTGGGGTTTCAGGTGTCTCCGGAAGGTGGTGATTGACTCCGCTGTCCTGGCGTCGTGAGGGAGTGTGTTCCACCATTGGGGAGCCAGAGCAGCGAACAGTTTTGACTGGGCTGAGCGGGAACTGTACTTCCTCAGTGGTAGGGAGGCGAGCAGGCCAGAGGTGGATGAACGCAGTGCCCTTGTTTGGGTGTAGGGCCTGATCAGAGCCTGGAGGTACTGAGGTGCCGTTCCCCTCACAGCTCCGTAGGCAAGCACCATGGTCTTGTAGCGGATGCGAGCTTCAACTGGAAGCCGGTGGAGAGAGCGGAGGAGCGGGGTGACGTGAGAGAACTTGGGAAGGTTGAACACCAGACGGGCTGCGGCGTTCTGGATGAGTTGTAGGGGTTTAATGGCACAGGCAGGGAGCCCAGCCAACAGCGAGTTGCAGTAATCCAGACGGGAGATGACAAGTGCCTGGATTAGGACCTGCGCCGCTTCCTGTGTGAGGCAGGGTCGTACTTTTTTATAAGTGAATTCATACTTTCTCATCATTTGACCCAGTCGTTAGTTCCATCACTATGCAGGCTGGCAGCATTAATTGGATTTAATCGCTGTGGTATGAGCCGTAACTCAATCGCCACAGTGTGATGGTCTGAGCAAAGGCATAGTTTAGGACCTTGTACCTTACATCAAAGAGATGCCTCAGTAATGACATGATGTTCAGTTACTGTACTAGGTTGGATCTTGACATCGAGAGGGTTATGGAGCCCCAAGATTTGTTATAGACACAGATTTTTTTACTGTCTGCAATGACAGCATTACTTTGATTATTTACTGTACAGAAGGTCCATGGAGCTTACTTGAATATCTGAGCAGAAAGGAAAGGATCAAATGTCAATTTCCCCTTTGAATGTGTCTTCATTAATGTTGAAATGGATACATGGATACATCCCTTGTATATAAGCAACAATACAAACATAATAACAAACATATGGGAATCAGATTTGTAAGGAGCCCATAAAGCAGGGTTCCCAAACTGGCGGCCCGCGGTTGGTTTTACTTGGCCCCCCAAGTTTTCTGAGCAAAGAAAATGTACATATATATTTTTTTGTACTGAACAAAAATAGAAACGCAACATGCAACAATTTCAACAATTTTACTGACTTACATTTCAAATAAGGACATCAGTCAATTTAAATAAATTAATTAGGCACGAATCTATAAATTTCATATGACTGGGCAGGAAGCCCAAACAGTTGGTAGCCAGGCCCACCCATTGAGGAGCCAGGTCCAACCAATCAGACTGAGGTTTTCCCGATAAAAGGGCTTTATTACAGACAGAAATACTCCTCAGTTTCATCAGCTGTCCGGGAGGCTGGTCTCAGATGATCCCGCAGGTGAAGAAGCTGGATGTGCAGGTCCTGGGCTGGTGTGGTTACACATGGTCCGTGGTTGTGAGACCGGTTGGACGTACTGCAAAATTTCTAAAACAACGTTGGAGGCGGCTTATGGTAGAGAAATTAACATTGAATTATCTGGCAACAACTCTGGTGGACATTCCTGCAGTCAGCATGCCAATTGCTCACTCCCTCAACACTTGAGACATCTGTGTGACAAAACTGCACATTTTGTGTAACAAAACTGAACATTTTAGTGTGGCCTTTTATTGTCCCTAGCACAAGGTGTACCTGTGTAATGATCATGCTGTTTAATCAGCTTCTTGATATGCCACACCTTTCAGGTGGATGGGTTATCTTGGCAAAGGAGAAATGCTCACTAGCACAACATTTGAGAGAAATAAGACTTTTGTACATATGGAACATTTCTGGGATCTTTTATTTTAGCTCATGAAACATGGGACCAACACCAACATGTTGCGTTTATATTTTTGTTCAGTATAGAATTTTCATAGTTGGACATAAAAGACACCAGGAAATCAGCTCCAAATGTTCTATTTCCAAGTATTCCCACGCATAATAGAGAGACGTGATCGTATACAAATCTAAGCAAGGTTTGAAATGATCTGTTTGGGATTCTTGCAATCAAATTGCAGTCTACAAATTATTTGTAATTAAGTTCCGGGCCCTCCGACCATCCGCTTAAGAAGAAAATTTGCCCACAGCTGAATCTAATGCCCTAAAGTGACTAATGAAGTGGTGAACTTTGTCTAAAATAAAATGGCTGACCACCCTGCCTTGTGCCTCTGTGTTTGTTGTGTAGGTACTGGCATGGTGACAACCTGCCTTTCGATGGTCCTGGAGGCATTCTGGCCCATGCCTTTTTCCCCAGAACTCACCGTGCAGGCGATATCCACTTTGACTATGATGAGAGTTGGACAGTGGGAAACAGCATGGGTGAGTGAATAGCAGAAATAACCTATTTAATTTACCGGTCTATAGTAGTGGAGGATCCTCGCAGGAGGAAGGGAAGGACCGTCCTCCAGAGTGAATTTCATAAAAATAAAAATAGTGAAACATTAAAAAAGATAAAACTATACTAAATATGTTCACGTCACCAAATAATTGATTAAAACGCACGGTTTTGCAATACAGGTGTACAGTAGCCTCAGCAGCAGTCTGTAGGGTATCACTATGGTGTAGCCGGAGGACAGCTTCTGTCCTCCTCTAGGTACATCGATTTCAATACAAAACCTAGGAGGCTCATGGTTCTCACCCCATTCCATAGACTTACACAGTAATTATGACAACTTCCAGAGGACGTCCTCCAAACTATCAGAGCTCTTGCAGCATGAACTGACATGTTGTCCACCCAATCAAAGTATAAGAGAATAAATCTAGTACTGGAAGCATAAGCTACTGCTAGCTAGCCCTGCAGTGAATAAAATGTGGTGAATAGTTGACTCAGAGAGCGAGAAAGACAATAGTTTAACAGTTTTTAACAAATTTCTTCCAAAATTTAGAGAAGCAAGAGAGCGAGAGAGAGCTAGATATATTTGGTTGTATTTTTTAAAAACTTTCACTTAGCTAGCAAATGCAGCTAGCTAGTTTAGCCTATTCAAACACCCGGCTCAAACAGAGAGGGATGCTATGTTTGCTAACTGGCTATGGCTATCCAACACGGGAACTCTTCCAAGTCAAGGTAAGCTTTTGGTTTTATTAATTTATGATTGGAGCGGCTTTGTAGCGGCTTTCATCTTAAACGGCACTAACCGCCACTGTTCTCTAGGTAGTAGTTTATATGTGAAGATACTGAACAAACATTGCTAAAGATACTGCCTAAATCTTGCTCAGGCAAGTATGGTTGATGCCCTCTGTCTCAATGTCACTGACCATTGTCCCATGATGGTCCTGCAGGCACGGATCTCCTGCAGGTGGCGGCCCATGAGTTTGGCCACGTCCTCGGCCTCCAGCACTCCCTGGTCGAAGGAGCCGTCATGTCCCCCTTCTACAGCTTCTCCTATCCCCTGGAGCTGAGCGACGATGACAAGCAGGGCATCCAATACCTGTATGGTCCGCTGCAAAAAGCCCCGCCCGTCATCACAGAGACCAATGAGATTGAAACAACTGTGGTGAGGACTGAATATGACAAGAAATTAATAGAAGTCTAACTTATCAGTGTTGGGAGCAAATAGCTAACAACTGGAATATTAGTAGATTAATACGCAATGCTCATTTCAGTGACTTAATTTGTTGAGATTGATGAAAGTTTCCAGGCTGAGTTGAGCTTCCGCAATTTTGATTTTGAATGACATAACCTGTGCTCACTCTGTCTTTTTCTTCATGACTTGGCCACAGCCAGATCCCTGCAGGACTAACTTTGATGCCGTGTCAATGATCAGAGGGGAGATGTTCTTCTTCAAGTCCCGCTACGTGTGGCGTATCCGTGATGGCCAACTGCAGGCGGGGTACCCGGCGCTAGCAACACGCCACTGGAGGGGGATCCCCGACAACATCGATGCGGCCTACGAAGACAAGACGGGAAACAGCTGGTTCTTCCAAGGTGAGTTAAACCATAGAAATAGAATACCTGCCTGTCTAGGGTTTTACCCATTCTAATGTGTATTTCTATGGGCTCCACTGCTCTGCTGGTAGCAGTTGATTTTGAGCTCTGATATTTGGCAGGCATGGTAAGGAGTACAGAAGTAGTGCATCGTAGGGCAATGTGTCTAATTGTTTTTAAATTAGCTATTTTTATGACAGGACAGTTCAAAACAGACAGGAGAGGCCCAAGGTGAGCGTCAAACCCCTATCGCCAGAGCGTATGTGTGGTCCAGAGTCGGGACCTTAGAGCGCAGTACCAGACTCTGGCATGTTGGTAGCAGTTCCGAGTGGGACCATAAGTGTTTAGTTTTGAGACAGACATTTTTCTGAAAGTCAGACACAGTAGGCTTCTGAGGGGAAGACAGCTCATAATAATGGCCAGAACAGAGCAAATGGAATGGCATCATACACCTGGAAACCATGTGTTTGATATATTTGATACATTCCACTGATTCCGCTCCAGTCATTACCACGAGCCCGTTCTCCCCAATTAAGGTGCCACCAACCGCCTGTGAAGTCAGGTTTGGTCAAACTTCTAAAAAGAAAGTATTTGACAGCAGATCACCAGAGGGGTAAATGTACATTGATATTAGTTGCTTCACACAAACAATCCACGGCTTAACGACTCTGCTCTGGTTTTGTTTATTTAAACAGCGTTGATCATAGTGATGACAGATGGCAGAAACATGGTCTAGTCTTGCATGTGTGTGTGTGTGTGTGTGTGTGTGTGTGTGTGTGTGTGTGTGTGTGTGTGTGTGTGTGTGTGTGTGTGTGTGTGTGTGTGTGTGTGTGTGTGTGTGTGTGTGTGTGTGTGTGTGTGTTTAGATAAACGATTGTCTGCCTGTGCCTGTGTGCAAAGGCGTGTGTCTGTGGATGTGTGTTGTTTTATTGGCGTCTAAACTCTCCACCTCCCACCAGGTCTCAGCCAGTGTTTGGGTGGGCCAATTAGGCCCAGCAGTTAGCAGAAGCTCCTATAAGCACAGCAGCAGCAGCAGTAGAAGGGAGAGAAAACAGCTCTAGTAGGGAGAGGAAACAGCAGCAGTAGTAGGGAGAGGAAACAGCAGCAGTAGAAGGGAGAGGAAACAGCAGCAGTAGAAGGGAGAGGAAACAGCAGCAGTAGAAGGGAGAGGAAACAGCAGCATTAGAAGGGAGAGAAAACAGCTCTAGTAGGGAGAGGAAACCGCAGCAGTAGGGAGAGGAAACCGCAGCATTAGGGAGAGGAAACAGCAGCAGTAGGGAGAGAGAGGAAACAGTAGTAGTAGGGAGAGTGAACAGCTGTAGTATGGAGAGAGGGGAAACAGCAGCAGTAGGGAGAGGAAACAGCAGCAGTAGGGGGAGTGAACAGCTGTAGTAGGGAGAGAAAACAGCAGCAGTAGGGAGAGAGAGGAAACAGCTGCAATAGGGAGAGGAAACAGCCGCAGTAGGGAGAGAGGGGAAACAGTAGTAGTAGGGAGAGGAAACAGCAGCAGTAGGGAGAGAGGGGAAACAGTAGTAGTAGGGAGAGGAAACAGCAGCAGTAGGGAGAGAGAGGAAACAGCTGTAGTAGGGAGAGGAAACAGCAGCAGTAGGGAGAGAGAGGAAACAGTAGTAGTAGGGAGAGGAAACAGCTGCAGTAGGGAGAGGAAACAGCAGCAGTAGGGGGAGTGAACAGCTGTAGTAGGGAGAGGAAACAGCAGCAGTAGGGAGAGTGAACAGCTGTAGTAGGGAGAGGAAACAGCAGCAGTAGGGAGAGAGAGGAAACAGCCGCAGTAGGGAGAGTGAACAGCTGTAGTAGGGAGAGGAAACAGCAGCAGTAGGGAGAGAGAGGAAACAGCTGTAGTAGGGAGAGGAAACAGCAGCAGTAGGGAGAGAGAGGAAACAGTAGTAGTAGGGAGAGGAAACAGCTGCAGTAGGGAGAGGAAACAGCAGCAGTAGGGGGAGTGAACAGCTGTAGTAGGGAGAGGAAACAGCAGCAGTAGGGAGAGTGAACAGCTGTAGTAGGGAGAGGAAACAGCAA